>NC_022026.1:56383166-56395950 GCF_000317375.1 Microtus ochrogaster
ACTCACACACACATGCACACATTCTCACATGCACACACACACGCACACACACAACACAACGCACACACTCACACACACATGCACACATTCTCACACACACCACAACACACTCTCTCACACACACAACACACACACTCACACAGACCACAACACACACATGCACACACACACACACACACACACACACACACAATGTGGAATAAAAATGTTTTAAGAGAAAAGAAAAAGTAACTGAGATTACATAGGTCCCAATACCAATTTGGGGGAAACATGAAAAGTTGATTTACTCTTAGACACTTCAATTAAGGAAATGCAGAAGCCCGGCTACGTTTGTTTAGCATAGACCAGCTCAATGAAACTGTCTTATGCCGGAACCCTGAGGGTCGAGAGCCCTGAAACTGAAAAAGGGAGTGCAAAATAGCCCTGGCACCAATCCTGCCTAGCAAACTCCTCTTCCCCTGAGCTGTAGAGAATTAGTGTTTATGAATTGTGGAAAATTCAGAGACAATGCTGGAAAAGAGTGGCAAAAATTCCTTCCAGAGCTGCCTATTATTTCTATTGTCACCTAAGATGCACAGCAAACTATCAACTAGTGATCAGACATGCTCAGTCTTTGGACTCCACAGCCTCTCTCAGTACTGGGGAAAGCCATGCTTGGTGGCCTTTTCTGTCCTCTACCGTCATTGGCGGCTTACTCCTCTCCACTTCAAAGTCTCCCCCTCTCCCTCTGCCTCTTCATGTCCCTCTTCGTCTCCCTATTCCCCACCTCCCAATAAGGTTTCACTGTGTAACACTGACTTTCCTGGTACTCAGTAAGTAGACCAGGCTGATCTTGAACTCACAGACACGTCTGCCTGTATCTACTTCTATGGTGCTGGGATTAAAGACATCACGACACCGCTGTTCTCTCTTTTGATCTCCTGGGGGATCCTGTTGTAAGACAATTTAACTCACTCTGTGTTTCTCTAAACACTGAGGACTGTCTAAGCAAAAGAAGAGAGAGGCAGACAGACTCCCCTTTGTTAAACAAAAGGCAGATTCCTCATATATTTGAAATCCTGATATCGACTTCTAGACTAATACCACTTCTCCCAGGTGCTTTATACAAAGAAGCCTCCTAAACACAAACCTGGGAGAAAGAATTGGGCCATCGAAAAGAAAACGGGCACCAACTATCTACTAGGCACCATCACAAAGGTGACCTTTGCTCATAACAGGCTTAGATTTGAGCAACTCGTTTTAAAGTCCTCTTCTGCCTACAGGGAGCTGTTTCTTTACTCCCCAGAAAACTTTGCAGAAGCATGAAGGTTTACATTCATACAGTGTGAATACCAGCCCCATTGGATAGAGGACACCATTGGGGGGGGGTGAGAAATATAACTTACCAGAGGCAAATTATTGTCTAATGGGTATGGAGCACAGAGCGGATTTGAGCCCAGCTCAATGGATGTCAAATACCAGCATTTTAACCATGATATTACATTGCCTGTGAGCTGTTAAGTCCCATATGCTTTCCAAGTACTGTGATTTGCTTTGTTGTTGTTTATCTCCCAAGGGTTCATGTGCTGAAAGCTTGAGACTCAGTGGAATGATTTGAATTAGTGGAATCTTTCAGAGATGGGGGCCCAGTAAAAAGTGACTATGTCACTGGGCTAATCCCTGTTGGGAGAAAATGGTGTCATTTTCTTGGGACTCAGATGAGTTTCTATAGTTGTGAATTGGTATTAAAAGGCTCACACCTTACCATTTGACCACTCCTTGTTTGTACTTCCATCATGATGCTATTATTCGTGTTGAAATTCAGGCAAGGCTGTAAGAGATAGGTCCAACTCATCTTGGACTTTGAACACGCAGCCTCAGGCACTTTGCTATATAGCAATAGAAAGCAAAATAAAATGCCAGCACCCTTCCTAAATATGTTAAAGGCATTACAGTATGATTTCCATCTTTGGAGGCAAGTCTAACTGGATATTTCCATTTAGAAAGTGTCATGAGACATATACTTTTCAAAGCAGGCTTGATGGTGGAAACCAGTAATCACCATACTTGCGAGGCAGAGGCAGGATGATCCCCCCACATTCCAGCCCAGCCTGGTTTCCTTGAGGAGGCATGAGAACTGTGCTTATCTATAAGTACAAGAAGGCACAATGCCAACTTTGAAGGGAGGGAAGCAACCAGTACTAGTGCACATCCATGATGTCTATGAACACACAGCTGACATGGTACTATAATGCGTGCGATAGTAGCATGGACACATTGGCTGTCACTCACCACCATCCCTCTGAGAAAATCATTCATGGTACTGGAAACCTAGCGAACTACCAGGATCTAGTGAAGTCATGGATCTTGGAGGAGAACCTACAACCACCACTTTACAAAGCCAGTGTTATTCCTAACTGCCTAAAAACAAAGATATTAGCCGCATGTCACCCACCAGTGCCCTGCATTATCTCTTTGATCTTTCCTTTTACGTTATACATATTATTGACATTTGTGTTCTGTTCCGAAGTATTAACGAGATCTTCCTCTCTTTGTCTTCCAGGGTAGCTCTTAAACCTAAAAACCAATAAACAGTATTTACATTGTCTTGACTTTGTAAATATTTTTTCCCAAAATCCAGCTAAGTAGTGAGCCAAGAATACACTTCCTTCTTTACAAGTCCAGTGTCATAAACCTTGGGCCTCTTAGAGGAGATTTTGTTCTAGCATTATGTTCTCTTATACTCCATTAGTTGCTTATAACCATATTTTATCTTATTTTATATTTGAATCACTATTTTCATATATATATATATACTTTATAACAGCTTTTATTCTTCCATAAATGATGTGCCTTTATTATGTTAACTCATTGAACAAATATTTGCTGAGTGTCTGCTAGGTGCTGGATGCTGTTCAGCGAGCTGGAGCCATAGCAGTGGAGAAGACAGGCACCAATACCTGCTTCTCATAGAGCTGATTCTAGTATGGGAAAGAGGGGAAACAATCAGATCAAGAAATAAGATCTGAGTCAGATGGTAGTGTGTGCCTTTAATCCCAGCACTTGGGAGGCAGAGGCAGGAGGATCTCTGTGAGTTCAAGGCCAGCCTGGTCTACAAAAGCTAGTTCCAGGACAGGCTCCAAAGCTACAGAGAAAACCCGTTTAAAATAAATAAATAAATAAATAAATAAGATCTGTAACAACTTAAATAAAGTGTTATGGAGAAAACAAAATTCAGGTATATTGGTGCACTCCTTAATTCCAGCATTCAGAAGCCTAAAGAAGGAAGATCTGGAGTTTGCGACCAGTTTGACTTACATATGAGTTACATAGTAAAGTTCTGTCTCATAGAAATGAGGAGCGGGGGACAGGGAGGAACTAAAAACCAGGGTAAAAGAGAGAGAGGGGATATCAGTGAAGAAAAGAGGTTATTTCAGTTTTAAATAGGTTGGTCAAGAAGTAACTCCCTGAAATGGCAAAATGTGAGCAAATCTTACATAAGGTGAGAGAGCTAAGTGGATATCTAGGAAAAGATTTTCCAAGCAGAAAGGTCAGTGCAAACACATACCCATGACATCTTTGCCCATCCCTGGCATTTTGAAAGAACATGAAGCAATAGAAGGAGAAGGGAGAGAAGTAACAGGCTGAGTGATGAGAACGGAAATGAGGGCTTGCCTGCGTGGCCCCTCACATAAGGCTCTCTCAGTGAACCTTGGTGGCTTCCACCATTTTAACAGAGAGACGAAAGGATGTGGATCGGGTCTTAAGGGGACCTGGAAATACACTGGCAGAAGACAGAAGAAGAGAACCAGTGTGGGAGCTGCTGCTGGGCTCAGACGGAGTCGCGGGCTTCTGGATTCACTGTTGTGGTGCCTACTCTAGATGTCTTTCTTCAGCTGTAGGAAATTAATGTCTAATGCATTTTTATTTTGATTTGGGGGCAGAATTTCTCACTGTGCAGCACTGGCTAACTTGACACTCACTATGTAGATCAGACTGACCTCGGAGCTGCAGCAACCCTCCCCGGCCTTGCCATGACAGCTATGCAGCATCATGCCCAGCTCCTGATACCTTTAAAAAACTTGTTTAAAATTTTTCCACCCCTTATCCTCATCCTGGGTCGCCTTGTCCAGCCCTCATAGGAGGGGAGGTGTCTAGTATTACTGCAGCTTAATATGCCATGTTTGGTTGATAGCCATAGGAGATCTGCCCTTTCCTGAACAGAAGAGTGGATGCCACAGAGGCAAAGGGAGGAGAGAGGGACTGGGAGGAGAGAAGAGAGAGGAAATGGCAGTCTGAACATAAAAATAATAATTAAAAAAGCCTTTTTTCATACAATATATTTTGATCATATTCTTTCCCTTTCCCAATCTCCTTCCAGATCATCCCCACTCAGCTGCCCACCCAATTTCATGCTCTCTCTGTCTTTCTATGTCTGTGTGTCTGTCTATTTCTCCTTACAAAACCCAGGAAAAACAAAAATTTAAGAAAACAGATTTTAAAAAGGGAAAAATCAATATGGCAAATATACCAAAACAAAATCAAAAACCACACACAATGTTTCTTTAGTTTTCCTTTAGTCTGTAGCTCATTTCTCTGAATGTTGTGTCTACTATGTTGATCTGTGTTTTTGACATTTTCTTTCATATTTCCTGTTTATTTTGTTGTTTTACTTTACATTCCAAGAGTTTTTCCTCTATGTTATTTTCCAATCTTTCTGTTGACATTTTTATTTACAGCAACTTCTTTTTCATTTCTGAGGTGTCTTTCTTTTCTCTGATTGTTCTTGTTTTGTAGCATCTAATTCTTGTTTAACACATGTCATATTTTCTTGAATGATTGGCAGGTATAATTTTTCTCCTGAAGTTCTCTTTTGTTAGTCAAATTCCCGACTTCCCCTGGGTTAATTTGTTCTATTTGTTTGTTTTGGCTTCTTGCTTTCATGGTTCAGGCTTTCTTAATTTGCCTGGGAACCCTTGGTTATCTGTTTGTCTTTAAGAGAGAGTGGGCACCTGATGGAGTTTTCTTTGTTGCTATACAACAAAGCTTTTCTGAAGCTAGGACTGTCCCCTATGAGGAAAGTTTTTTCTTCTTCTGTTTTAAAGAGATGGTCTCACATATTCTAGACTGTCCTTAAGTTCCCTATGAGACTGAGGACAAACTTGAACTTCTGATCCTCCCACCTCTACCTCCTGAGTGCTGAACTTAAAGACAAGCTACACTACATCCCATTTGCACAGGGCTGAAGACCCGACCCAGCATTTCATGACTGTTAGGCGGGCATATTCTACTGACTGAGTTACATCCCTAATGCCTGCACCTGCACTGGGAAAACTGCAATGGGAAGCTTTGAGTGGCCTTGGAGTAGGTGGCAACTAATAAGATTTGGGACCCCCAAAAGCCAGAATGAGACTTTGTTGTGCTGTGCTGAATGTCATAGGGCAAATCCAGGTGTCTTTGTCATCTTTGTGCCAGTTTATGAAAAGTCCTCAAAGGCTTTTGACCTTGTAGATAGATGCTGGATGTCTTGGAAATGTAATCTATGTTCATATAAGTGTAATAAAGGCTCTGATACATGCTAATGGCCCCTGTATGGGGACACTACTCAATCCATCTTCTATAGGACTCAGATACTGGACTTCAGCTACTGGACTCAGAGCATCTCAGCTCTGCTTCGTTCTGCCCCTTTCGTGTCCCCAATTGGACAAAGGGCTTCCAATGCTCGTTTGTTGGCATTTTTGAGACAGGATCTCACTGTGTAGGCCATCTTGGCATGGAACTCACCATGCAGCATAGGCCGGCATCAAATTCATAGTTTTTCTGGAAAAGTCTCCCAAATGCTGGGCTTATAAATGTGTGCCACTATACCTGGCAGCTGTACTTCAATTTTTGCCATTCCTCATCCCAGCATGCATTCACTGAATACCTACCAAATGTCAAACATTCCCAAAGTGCCATCTCAACGCTGACACTTTCGGAAATGGCACTGTTATCCTCATTTCACAGATTAGGGAACTGAGGTAGCAGAGTGCTTAAGTTTCCTCGCTGAATATTATGCAGCCAGAAAGCAGCCAAACTGCCATTCCAACCCAGATGTTCTCAGTTCCGAGCCTCTATTTTAAATGACTGAATGGTCCTCTTTCTCATCTCCCTTGCAGCTCATCTTGACCTCTGGCTGTTCTTGAGATTGGAAATCGCATGTCTGGAACCCCTACACCATTATAGTCCCTCCTGTGTCAAGACTAAAGTGAGCAACAGAAAAGACCAACGCTGCGTACTTGCCTCTCCAACCCTCTTTAAAGGTTGCTACCTTTTTAAGATGATCAGTACTCAGTGACCTTTCTCTGGCTCCAGTTATTGAGCTCCAGTGGATGTTTATAGGAAAGAAAAACCCCACCCTGAGCCAACATAGCAAACAGACAGACCCAGCACTCTGGTATGCTTAGTTTCCATTCATCTTACAGCTGGATGAAGGGGAAAAAGGAGGCACCGAGCTGGCCCTTCTCCAGGCAAGATGCCAGCCTAAGCTCTTGGACAATCCTGGTTTGTGTAGGCCTCAATACCACATTCAGAGACTTCCCCACCCTTCAGGATGGTCCCTCCCTCTCAAGAGAAGGCTACCTGCAGATTTAAAAGAGGAAGGCCTTGGGGATCAGACATTCTGGATGAGAACAGCAGGCCCAGGCCAGAAGTGGCACCATGTCTGAATGGAGGTGCCTCAGCCGTGCCAGTGTTTTGCTGACCATTCTCCTAGACCTAACACACCAGGGACCCCATGGCTCTGCCTCGCCAACCAGCAAGGTCAGTTCTAGCATGAGAGGACAGCACTCTGGAGTGTGTGAGAAAGGTAGCTCCTTAGGGTGGGAGGAGCCCAAGTTTCGCAGTCTGTTTCTACAGGCTTGAGAAGCTAGGGCCAGAGAAAAGAGGTACTGATTACTAAGTGCAGCGCAGGTGATGTGCCAGGAGGCTTGGTTGTTGCTGTGAGCCTTCGCAGCATCCCTGTGAGCCACACTCTCTTATCCGCATTAGAGGGAGGAGGAAACATAGGCTCAGGGCCCAAGACATAGGAAGCAGCAGAGCCAGAGCTTGAGCCTCGCTCAACTGATTCCAGATTACCTCTCTGACCCACTTCCCTGCGCTCAGAACAGACAAGACCCTTGTACGTGATGTGTGGGTGGACAGAGGGATCATAACTTCAGGGAAGATAGGGAAGAAGATAATTACCTCACTGCTCGGTGACCTCAGTGTCTGAGCCTCAGTTAACATGTCTGCAAGATGTGGGAGATACTAGAACTTAACTCCTCAGACAGTGAGGATTAAATAGGATCATGGGTGCTGAACACTTACCATGATTGCAGTATATTACTGTACTTAGGAGGCTTAATCTTTACAGCTGAAATCATAAAAACTAAATATTTATCACATCACCTTGTAATAATGTAGGGCCCGGTGAATACATCTATTCTCTTAAATTCTAAAGCTTTGCTAAGATGTTCTGTTCATCCTAAAGTGAAATCCATGAACCAGCAGTAGCCTCAGCAGTGGGAGCTTCCAGGGAATTTGGAAGCAATGAGGACATGAACCTCTTCCTGCCCCAGGGTTGCTAAGTTAGAACCCATATTTAGCAAGATCTGGAATCAGAGAAGTGCTTGTCCAAAGGTGCTTTGATTTGGGACCATCTGGGAACCTTTAGTTCTGAGACTCACTTACTGGTAGTCTCAGGCAGGTCCATGCACAACAGCTCACTTTCCCTCAGGGTACCTCAGTTTCTCCTCCTCCACCCTGAAACCAGTTCAGGAACCTTGAGCTCTCAAGTACCTGGCCATCTTGGCCAATGAAGAACTCTCTCTAACCTGGCTCTCTGTATTCTCTCTCAGTTGTTGATGACGAGCTATTCCATACGTTCCACAGTGGTGTCGCGTTATGCACACACTCTGGTCACCTCTGTTCTCTTCAATCCACATGATGAAGCCCATGAAGCCACCTTTGACCTGGATCTTCCTCGCATCGCCTTTATCTCCAATTTCACAATGTAAGTCCGCTTCTAAACTAACGGTTTCATTCATTTGTTCATAGTTCATTCAGCCTGCTTTCTGCTTCACTAGTGCAGAGCGGTTAAGAGGATAAATTTTAATATCAGACTCCTTGATTTTGATTTCTTCCTCTGCCTGCTGTGGAACTCAGGACAAGCTACCTAACTTTGAGTCTCATTTTACACATCTGTAAAATGCAGATAAAATTAGAAACCACTTGCAAGGATTAAATAAGACAAGTGGACATCTATGCTAACGTAAGTGCCTGGTGTATGATAAATACTTGATAAAATTAGCTTTAAAAAACCTTTTCCTGATACTGAGGGCATGCCTGACATGGTTCTGGCTAGATATGATGGACAGATGGACTACACACAGTTCCTGCTCTCAGTCCTACTGTCTAATGGGGAACCCACAAAATGAGTCAACTGATTTAAATAAAATACCCTAGGAGGAAATCGAAATCTGAATGCAAAATGGTGGGGACTCCAAGGTCCACCAGGAGACAGGGATCAGTTCTGAACTCCCATCTGTGGAAGGAAACCTTGGATAAATGACACTCAAGCTGAACTTCAATCATGAGATGGTCACTAGCCAAGCACTATGGAAGTAAGCCTCAAAAAATTAACGCAATAGAATTAAGACATAAATGTTCCTGGATGAGGAGAAAGTGCATGTACCTCTATGTCACTGAAGTGCAGGCAACAGGCAGAGGTAGAAGAGTGATCAAAAATGACAGAGACTCAGCTCTCAGGGGCTCCAATGGGAAACCAAGTCCATGGGACACACATAGATTAAATATACTATAGAACGAATGCATATCTTGAGGGATGTACATGTAAGGCATCAAAGAATAATGGAAAGCTCTAGAAAAAGACTGTTAATATTCTCCCATTCCCTTTCATTTGTCCCCAGCATCCCAGGAACCTATACAGTCCATGTTAGAGATAGTTGGGCTCTTCAGTGAAGAGACGTGGCAATGTGGTAAGCAAGGAGTGACCATGGTGATGCAAGGCTAGGCTGAAAGAGGCAGCCAAGAAGCTGAGAGGTTGAAGAGAGTCCTGAGCTAGAACATGGAAGGAGAACATGACAGTGGACCTTGAAAGATGGTTGGAGGGAGAAGCAGCCTGTTCATGATGGGAGCATAATTGGCGATTGCCTTTTTCTGGTTTGTTTTATTGGATGATATGAGATGAAGAAGGAAGGAAGAGGAGTGGGTGAAAGGAAAGCTTTGTGGGGCTGCATTAACCCACATGTATCATAGTGAGAGTTAGGAAAAGGCTTCTGGATTTGGGGTGTAGCTATGATGTAGATGTTGTCCTAGTATACCCAAAACCTTGGATCCAGTTCCCATCACCGGGTAAAACTGCCGTGGTGGCACACACCCGTCATACAAGCACTTGGGAAGTGAAGCAGGAATATCAGGAGTTCAAGGTTATCATGCGCAGCTATGTATAGTGTGCTCGAGTTCAGTGCCAGCCTTAGTTACAAGCGAGTCTGCTTCAAAAGGGCAAAATGAAAGAGGACGCCTGTCTTTGAGTGGAACCACTGTCAGGGTGAGTAGATCAGAGAGTTCAAGTCCAACAGAATTTCTGCCCTTGCTCGGTCATTCTTGCCCCATGACTGGGAGCAGGCGTGTGTGCTATAAACATTCTTTACAGCCCTAAGCCCATGTCCTGCCATCAAGAACCTCTGGGCTGCACATTGGAGAGTGGCTAGGTTGAAGGAGGTGACTGGTGTGAAGTCCGTATAGGGAAGAAGAAGAACAGGGATAATGAGGGGGACTTCCCTGCAACAGGACTTCCAAGCGGGTAAGACTTGAAAGCACCCAAGATTGCTGCAAGTAGAGGACCAATGAACCAAACACAAGAATAAAAGTGCTCCCCCAAACAAGCGAAGAACCCCTAGGTGTGATAGCAAGTGTGGGGGCCGACCTGAGAGGTTGGCAGTCGGCTGATGTAAAGACCCAGCAACAGGCAGAATGGGGGTTCGTTTCAATAGAAAAAAAAAAACACACCGAAAGGATTTTTTAAAAAGTTTAGCAAAGCAGGCTGGAGAAATGTTCCTGGGCAGACTCTGTGGAAAGTATGCTGGCTGGAGGCAGCATACACACAGAGGCCCCAGTGTGCTACTGCCAGAGTCGCTCCACCCTACCACCCCAGCCCCCAGGAGACCTTGAGGCCCAGCCAGCTCTGTCCACCCCCACACTAGCCCAGCCTCAGCAATACTGTTTCAGCTGCCTTGAAACACTCCTTGCCTAAGTAGCCTCTTCTGCCAGCGGCATATCTCCCCTTAGCATTCCTGGAAGCTGCGACTATCTGTGCCCTAGTTACTCCACTTGAGAAATGAAGACAGCTGTTCTTGCCTCCCACAGAGGTATATTAATGTTCTCCAGGACATCAAATTCTCACTGCTCAAAGGTAGCTCTGACCCCATCGCTTTCTTCCCAGCTTGAGATATATCCAACATTTCACATTCCTCCTTGCTGCAATATGAGCCCTTTGAGTCTTGAGTTCAAAGCCCTGGATTCTCTAACCTTCTTTCTCTAGCTCCCTTCTCTTTGATCCACTAGTCCCTGAGACCCACAGGGACTTTTCTCACTGTCGTTCTGGGACACTCATTGGGAAGGGATAGAGTAAGTACTGCATGCCAGGCATTAGCAGCAAACCAGGCAGACGTTTCTTTGCCTTCAAGGAGCTCGGAGTCTCCTAGAGAAGACAAGACCCAAAAGACATAAACTAATATGCATCCATTTGTCTAGGAGACAGGCTTCCAGAAAACAAGAGTAGCAAATAGAGCAAAGGAGACAGAGACTGAGTAGAGGGACCGGTCTAGAGTGGTCAAAGACCAAGTGACATTGAGCAGAGACCTGAAGAGAGTGGTGTGCAGACTTACAAGATCTGGAAGAGGAACCATGTTCTAAGCCAAAGGAAGAATAAACAAGTTCAAAGAAAGAGCAAGGGACACTATACACAACAGCTAAGAATACAGACAACCTAAGGGTCTAACTTGTGAGTGGATACCTAAATGCACCATAAAAAGAAGTGAAGTCCTGTCACTTGTGACAACATAAACGGGCTAGGCGTGGTGGTCCATGCCTCTAATCCTAGCATAAGGAAGGCTGTGGATAAACTATTGAGAGCTCAAACCAGCTTAGACTGCATACCAAAACCCTGTTCCAAAACAGTTGTTTATCTTTTGTTTTGGATTTTTCGTCATTTGTTTGTTGGTTTGTTTTTAATCCAGTTTTGAGCTGGGTACAGTTGTTCATGTCTATAATACCAGCACTTTGGAAAATGAGGCAGAAGGTTTGGGAGTTCAAGGCCAGCCTAAGATAGAGCAAAACCCTGTCTCAAAAACAACAAAACACCCTCCTCAAATTTGGGTTAGAAAGATGACGTGGCAGCTAAGACCACTGTCTGCTCTTCCAGAAGTCCTGGGTCCAAATTGCAAGTACCCACATGGCCGAACACAACAACCTGTACCTCTAGTTCCAGGCGATTCAGCACCCTCCCTGGTCTCTACAAGTACCAAGCATGTACATAGTGTGCAGTTATATATGCAGGCAAAACATCCATGCACATAAAATAAAATAATAAATATAATTGTTTCAAACTCTCAAACCCTTCCAAGTGGACAGAAGGGGAGATCTTTATGGTAAGTGAAGTATATCAGGCACAGAAGGCCAATGCCCATGCTGTCATGCACCGGTGGAATCAGGATGGCTAATTTCTTAGAATTTGAGGGGTGGAATGATGGTTTCTCAAGACTGGTAGGAGTAAGGGGTTGGGAGAGGTGGGGAAATCTGATCACTCTTAGATAAGGACCACAGCTCTAAGACATTGCTGTACAGTGTAGGTGACCATTGTGCACTACCCTTCAAAGGGTCAAGAAAGGATTTTGAAAGTTTGAGCACCAGTGATAAATGTTTGAGGAAATACATGGTTATTCTGATTTAAACAAGGCATACACGTATGATATGGGTATCAAACATTAAACACTCTTTAGGACATACAACTTTTATGTGCTTTGTGTGTATGTATATGAGTTTATATGCATATTTGCATATGTTATGGAGTCCAGAGGTTAACTTGAGGTGTCTCTCAGGCACCATCTAACATTGTTGTGAAACAAGCTCTCCCACTCACCTGGAACCCGCCAGTAAGCTAGGCTGGTTAGCCAGTGAATCCCAAGAATCTATTTCTTTCTATCTCCCAAATTCTGGTAGTCCAATAATGCCCCATTATATATTGCCTGTCTTTTTTAGCATGGGTTTTGGGATTTTACTTGGGTCTTTGTACTTACAAGGTAAACATTTTATTAACTAAGCTATCTCCTGGCTGCCATCATATATACTTTTAAGTATAAGTTAAAAATAATTTTAATTTTTAAAATTATCAAGAGACAGAGGCAAGAATATTAAGTTCAAGGCCTTTTGAGCTGCAGTGTAAGCCCTGTTAAAACAAAAATAAAATCCCAAAAAATGAAGGAAAAAAGGCAAGAAGATCATGCTACATAGTGAGTTCAAGGTTAGTCTAAACTACATAGTGAAGCACTGTCTCAACAATATGATGATATAGTTTGGTCACATAGAACCTACATACCATGTGCAAGAACCTAAGTTCCATGCCAAGCTTTGCAAAAACAGAGAGGGGGGAGAAGAGGGAAGATGGAGAGAGGAAAAGAGAGAGAAGGAAGGAGAGGAAAGAATAAAAAGAAGGAAGGAAGGAAGGAAGGAAGGAAGGAAGGAAGGAAGGAAGGAAGGAAGGAAG
>NC_022026.1:56396450-56406981 GCF_000317375.1 Microtus ochrogaster
GAAGGGAGGGAGGGAGGGAGGGAGGAAGGAAGGAAGGAAGGAAGGAAGGAAGGAAGGAAGGAAGGAAGGAAGGAAGGAAGGAAGTGAAGCAGTGTGACTAGAGCAGGATGAGTGGCCGAAAGAGTAGGATTGAAGAGGTAATAGTCAGCCATAATGCGTAGACTACAAAGAGCCTAGTGAAGAGTTTTGCTTCTATTCTCGGTTGAGATGGAAGCCTCAGAGAATTTGAGCAGTGGAGATAATGTGCCTTGATTTTATCTTCATAACACGATATGCCAGGTATCATGGTGAATGCCTTAAATCTCAGCACCCTGTCTCAAATAAACAAAAGATTAATAGATGTTTCTACCACTATGAGAGCAATGAATAAAGAGCAAGGATTTAAAGAGGAAGACCAGTTGGTAGGTGTGATGATTAGTTTTTTGTCAACTTGACACAAGCTAGGCTCATCTGGGAAGAGGGAACCTCAACTGAGAAAAATCTCTCCATCAGATTGGCCTATCAGAAAGTATGTGGGTAATTTTCTTGATTCATGATTGATTTAGAAGGACCCAGCCCTCTGTGGATGGTCCCACCCCTAGGCTGTTGGTCCTGGGTTGTATAAGGAAGACTGAGCAAGTCGTGCAGAGCAACCCAGTAAGCAGCTACCCTTCGTGACCTCTGTATCAGCTCCTGCCTTAGGGTTTCTGCCTTGTGTTCCTGTCCTGGCTTCTCTTCATGGTGCATTGTGAGCTCGAAGCTGAAATAAACCCTTATTATTCCCAGGTTACTTTTGGTCATGGTATTCATCACAAAATCAAAAGGCAAATGGTGTATTGGTGACAGACCTGGCCACATTGTTTTGGGGAGGACTGTGGGAGATTTTGAAACTTTGGACTGGAAAAGCTATTGAGTGATCAGAGGGGCTGTCCTGTGGGAGTGGGAGTGGGAAGAGAAGAATCCTGAGAGCAATATAGATGACACACACCTGGTCCGTCAAGTTTCCTAGGGAAGCTAAGACTCTATCAGGCTGTTCCTATATTTTAAATTAAGAGTCATTGTAGCTAGAATAGTAAAATATTATCAATAATGATGTTAGGAATATCTGTTTAATTCTTTTTTAATTAGGACAAATAACTAAGCATGTTTATGGCACACAGTGAGATCACTCTGAACAAGTACCACGTATGTCACCCCCAAACATTGAGATTGTCTTGTGATGAGCACATTCAATACACACTCTCTTCTAAAAAAAGACAAAAGAAAAAAAAAACAACTGGAAGGCAGAAGAGAATGTCTAAGAGCAAAGTGCAAGAGGGTACTGTGATGAAGCCCAACACTCTGTATGCTAACCTAAAACTAACCTTTAAATAAAAAAAAAGACGAATTTTCTCTTCTAAAAAAAAAGAGTCATTGTATTTTGGTCAGCTGGGGCTGAAAAATCAGATGTGATTAACAAGAGACCAGCATCATTGAGGTGAAATCTTGTGGGAAGTGTTTCCTTGGGGTTATCTTACAGACACTGGGGTCCAGGAATGCCAAGGCTGCATCTCAAGCTGGTAGCTGAACTTTGTAATGTGTAAGGGTCTCCTGCATAGTGCCGTTTTTGAAATTATGAACGAGTCATGGAGAACAGCTAAGGTTCAGCCCTGTGCGAGCCAGGAGAGGCCATTGGCCAAGATGAAGCCTCAGTTGCAGTGCAGCCCCAGCATGCAGGTGCCAGGACTATGGCATGACAAGCAAAGACAGTAGCAAGTGTAGTGTGTAGCTGGCCTGAGCCTAAGAGACTAGCTGTGGGTACTGTTGATGGCAGAGCTGGCGAGGAGGAGCTGCCCGAGCACTCTGGAGCCCAGGAGATTGTGAGTAAATCCCCGGCGCTGGATTTTTTACACTGTTGGAGTCTGGTTTTGCTTTGATTGTAGCTGTGCCCTGGTTCTTCCCTCTTGGGATAAGAAATATGTAACTTTTTTTTTAATTTTAAAAGAGCTCATAGTTAGGGGCTTTGGATTTGTAGAGACTTTAGATATCTGAAAAATGCTGAACTTTTTAAAAAGTGTTTGGATGTTTTAAAGAATGTGAGACTTTTAAAGTTGTTCTGTTTTATATTATGATATTAACATGAGATCTTGGAGACAAACAAGATCTTGGAAAGAAATGTTACAGTTTAATAGTAATGTATTTGTGTGTAATGTTGACAAGAGGTCCTTGTGGTGATTTTTTTTGTCAACTTGATTCAGACTACAGCCACCTGGGAAGAGGCAGCTCATCTGATAAAATGTCTTCATAAGACTGGCCTACAGGCAAGTCTGTCAGGGCATTTTCTCTATTAGTAATTGATGGGGGGGCTGTGCACTGTGGGTGGTGCCATCCCTGGGCTGGTGGTCCTGGGTTCTATAAGAAAGCAGGCTGAACAAGCCATGGGGAGCAAGCCAGTGAGCAGCACCCCTCTATGGCCTCTGCATCAGCTCCTGCCTCCAGGTTCCTGCCTTTCTTGAATTCTTGCCCTGGCTTCCTTCACTCATTAATAAAGTACGAACTAAGAGCTGTAAGGCGAAATAAGCCCTTTCTCTCTTCCACTTTCAGCATTCCTTAGTTGCCTGTATTTCTTTGTATAGGGTTGAGGCCTCATGACCTTTCAGTCCATGTTAAAATATCTATTGATGTCTTCCTTGTTCAGGTCATGGGTAGGCAGGCATATTGTTGAGACTTCATGGGTATAGCTTCTCTGGCATTCTAGAAGACTTATGGCAAACTTCACATTCCTCTGGCTCTTACAATCTTTCCATCTCCTCTTCTGCCATGGTCCCTGAGCTTTAAGGTGCAGGTGTCGTATTGTAGATGTACTGGATGGGAGTGGACTGCACAACTCTGCATTTTCATCGGTTGTCATTCTCTGTAATGAGTTCTGTTTGTTACAAGGAGAAGTTTCCTTGGTTAGGGAATAGAACTACACATATATGTGCGTGTAAGAATAAATATTTAGAACATAGTTAGAGATTCTGCTGGTTTAGTAAAGTGGCAGTTGAAGGTTCTCCTCCAAAATCCATGATTATTAGCCCTGATAGTTGGCTAGGTTTCTAGTATCAGGCATGATTTCTCTCTGGTTAAGAAGATCTTAAGTCCAATTAGAGAGCTGTTGGTTAACACAGGTATGTATGCCACTACTGCACTGCTAGGGTTATTGTGTCATACTGGTCATTGTTGTGGTTCACAGGAGTCATAGGTGGGTAGGGCTGTTGGTTGCTTCCCTACTTTGGAAGTTTGTAGGCTGCATTATGGTACAATGAACACTAGTCCTCAGGAAGAGGCTGTTCAGGTCAGAGCCAGCTCAAGTCATTTAAGACCTGTGTCACCAACAATTTTAACCACTACATCACTCACTTTATTTACCTAATGTGTTTTCTTTAAAAAGACACACTTTTAGGTTGTTCATAACCTAACAAGCAGCAGAGCCTGTGAGTTGTTGGAGTAAATAGTGTGTGTGTGTGTGTGTGTGTGTGTATGAAACTTGAGATAGAACCTCACTAAGTTGAGTAGCTTGTCCTGGAACTCACTAAATAGCCCAGAATGGTCTTGAATTTGTGATTCCCCTGCCTCAAATTCCTGAGTACTGGGATTATAGGTTTGCACCACCATGCTTAGCTTGATGTTGCAGCAAATATACAATTATAATAAAAATGTTCAGCTATGTTACAACGAAAAATATTATTGTGTGTTAAAAGCATGAGAAACACAAAACTCCAACATGTCTACAATATGTCATGTGGTCGCTCTTTCCCCACTGGACAAATAGACTTCAGGAGAATATTTCCCTCTCCCTCTCTCATTCACATTCGGTCTTCCCACTCGCTCTCGAGTTCAATGACAGTTTTGTTCTTTCTTGTTCCTCTTATTTTCATCTATTTTCTTTCTGTCTCTGTTACCCCTTCTTTCTTTCTTGTTCCTCTTATTTGTATCTATGTTTTTGACCATCTATTTTCTTTCTGTCTGTTACCCCTTCTTTCTTTCTTGTCCCTTTTATTTGTATCTATGTTTTTGACCATCTATTTTCTTTCTGTCTCTGTTACCACTTCTTTCTTTCTTGTTCCTCTTATTTGTATCTATGTTTTTGACCATCCATTTTCTTTCTCTGTCTCTGTTACCCCTTCTTTCTTTCTGCCCCATCAGGACCATCGACAATAAAGTCTATGTTGCAGAAATCAAGGAAAAGCACCAGGCAAAGAAAATCTATGAGAAAGCCTATCAGCAAGGAAAGACATCAGCTCATGTAGGCATGAGGTAAGGCTCTAGCTGGTCTGAAATGTGATTTAGCCATCCTAGCTGTGTGACCAGGAAAAATATTCCTTCTCTCTGGACCTCATTCTCTACTTCTGTAAAATAAAAACAATGATTTCTACTCCATAGGATTACATTAAGATTATGTGAGTCACTAAATATTAATGCCTATAACAGTAGATGTTTAATAACTGGGAGTTTACTTCCCTAATTCCAGCTGTCTTTTGCTAGAAAGATGTGACTTATTTAATAACTGGTATTTTGTGCGAAGATTATGAACAAGTGAGTTTTTTCTCTTCCTTTCTTATTTTTTTGTTTTTAATGTGGTATTTTATTTATTCTTGAAAAATTTCATACATTTATACAATGTATTTTGATCATATCCAGCTTTCATCCTCCATCCAAGCTCTCATATACCCCTTCAATGGATCTCTCTTCCAACTTCATATCCTCTTCTTTTGTTCTTTGTAATGCTCCGAATTCAATTAGTGCTTCCCACATGCAAATGGGTGTGGCCCATTCACTGGAGCGTGGGCAGCCTACTAGTGACTACATCTTCCCAATAAAGATGACTTTCCCTTCCCCCACAGAAGCCACCAACTAACTCTTCGGTAAAAAGAGTAGGATCTCATGGGCTCTTTCCCCATCTGTGCTGGGATTTTGGTTGACTTCATCTCATGCAGGTCTTGTGCATGCTGTCACAGCTGCTGTGACTTGTTCGTGAATACAAAAAAGCCATGCCATATGCACAAAGCATTGTTTCATAGGATTTCTTCAAATTCTTCGACTTTTGCATTCTTTCTGCCCCTATTCCATGATATTACCTGGACATCAGAGGCGATGACATGGACATCTTATTTAGGGCTGGGTCACTTACTCTGAGCATTTGACCAGTTATGGACCTCTTAACTAATCATTATTGAATGTAAAAGGAAGCTTCCTGATCAAGGTGGAGAGCATTTTAACAATATGACCATTTAGTAAGACAACAACAGTAGGTTCTGTTTTAGGGCCTATGGCCTCCTCAGGCATAGACTTTTGACAAGGTTTTCAGTACCAGGCATTAAATTCCTCTTGTGAAGCATGCCTCAAATTCAATCAGAGAGCAGTTGGTTACCCCACAACAGTCCTACTCCCATTCCATATCTTGCCTGGTACTCTGATACTATAGTGCACTAGATACAGCTCTGGGAAAGACCCTTGGTCAGTCTTCTCCCCCGAGCAGCCTACATAAAACCTCCCAGCACTAGGGAAGCTAGCTAGCAGGAAGGAAGTTTCCTGGTCACTTCGAGATTGATTTATCTATTCCCTGCCACGAAAGTGTGTGGTGTCTTCAGCAATAAGGTTTTACCATCTTTCTATAGTGAGAAACTCAGAAAAATGGTAATGGTCTATAGTATTTGGGGGCTTCTGGACCTCTTGAATAATAATAACTCATATGGAGGTATCCCCCACCTCACATTAGGATTTTAGTTTAATAACCCCTGGCTTCTGAGAGTAACATTTCCACCTATGTAGATGTAGGGCACCTCCATTAAAACTACTTTTTAAAATGCTATTTTTAATTAGCTGGCAAAGTAGTGGGTTTCCATACATTCTTGATTTTGGTTAACCCGTCTGCCATATCCTCATCTCCTCCATACCTCAACTCTCACCAGTATTAAAATTTTAGACTCCCAGCACACATACTATGATTTCTGTCCATCTTTGCTTTCCTCTGTGGGCCCTGGCCACAGCCAAACCTTGCTTCCAAAGTTCTCTTAAATGGGTCCCATGATCTCTGGGTTCCATATTCCCATTAGCTTTGCTTCCTTCCAGTGTCATCATAGTCAGTGTGGATAAATGCAGCCATGGGGGTCCTCAGCTCCCCCTGTCACCTTAGTGGTTTCCCATATGCAAATGATGTCCTTCAGAAACAAGACCAGCAATTATCCCTCTTGTGCAACATTCTTCTATCCATCCACAAAAGAAGAAAACAACAACAACTTTAGACTCTGCTCTCCCCCACTTCCTTCATACTACATATGTGCTACTCATCCCATTAAGGCCTCTTACCCCTTCCCCCACATTCATGGGCCCTTTCTGGCTTCCTGACTGTACAGACACTCCAAGGTAAACATGGAAGTTAGGATCCGCATGTCAGAGCTAAAATGTAGTATTTGTCTTTCTGGCCTGAATTAACAAGTGAAACTTGCCTAAGTTGACCCTTATTTCTTAAATGGGTCCCCTTTGTCTGGTATACATATTATGTTTTTAATGGATTCCCCTCAGCTTCTAAGAGATTTTCATCTTGCAGGAATACTTCAGATTTTGCTGCTAAAAACTGAGTCGTTGCCATATAAACAAGCTCAGTTTAACGCAAGGATCAGGCAGATTTGAGAGACTATTTAAAGGGAGAGAGGCATTGTTTGTGTACATTCAAAACTCTTTTTGTTAAATGAAACATTAGCCCCGAATTGTTCTATTCAGAAAAATCTCCATTCAGATTTTTATCAACCATGTTTCCCCCATAAAGGGGAGAGCTACCTTTGAGATCATTTTCCAGGTAGAATGTTCGGGGGGGGGTGAGGGAGGATGGGAGATTAGTGAGTAAATACCTGGATGATGGACTGTGGTCTGGGGACTTAATTGAGACAGAAGCCTGATCAGGTCAAGTTGGTTAAGCATGAGGCTTAGCAGAAACCTGTCATCTAATGATTCTGCTATACCACAGGAGATCCAACACCCCTCCCATCCATTTCTACTTCTTGTCCAGGGACCGGGAATCAGAGAAATTTCAAATCTCCACTAGGCTGGCAGCAGGCACAGAGGTAACTTTTGTCCTGGCCTATGAGGAACTTCTACAACGACATCAGGGCCGGTACCAGCTGGCGGTAAGCCTGAGACCTGGACAGCTGGTGAGGAAGCTGACTGTAGAAATCACTGTGTCTGAGAGAACGGGCATTGCCTATGTGCATATACCTCCACTGAGGACCAGCCAAGCGAGCACCAACAACCAAACAAGTATGTGGGCAGTGCGAGGAGACACTAAAGATATTTACATTCTGTGAATGGAAACCTTGGACATTCTATGGAACAATCTTTTAGTGATGTCCCTGTACCAATTTCCTTCCCAAATCAGAGAGAAGGGGGCTTGTTTAGAGTTCAAGATTTTTAGAGTTCACTATCGTCCCAATGAGTTCACTATCGTCCCAATTCCTGAAGTCAGTATGAAATTGGCATGAAGTAGAAGCTTCTAGAAGTATATATTCAATTACTAAAAATAATTAATGGGCCAGGGTTGGTGGCACATGCCTTTATCCCAGCTATCACGAGGCAAAAACAGGTTCAAAACCAGCGTAGTCTACAGAGTGACTTCCAGGTCTAAGCGGTGAGACCCTATCTCAAAACAAACAAACAAACAGGAAACTGATCACCATACTGTATTAACAATCTTGAAGACTGCAGGAATCATGGAGGATGAATCCTGTTTTTTATTAAATGACCACAAAGAACAGGAGGAAAGCAGAAAGGCAGTATGGGATTCTAGGATGCAAAGAAGGATCTTGACTAAGAAGCTTAAAACCAAGTGCATCAGTGGGGTTATGACAGATGTGGCTGTAGTACCATCAGGATTTAATCTTAAGGAAAGACATAATCTAGGACCTCACCCTACTGGAGCCTGGTGTAGTAGGCTTGAGTTAGGACCAAAATCTCCATGTTTAACCAGTCCACAAAGAAGTTCATATCCAACCAAGCTGGGAGAATCACTAAACAAACTTAAAACGTCCGTGGGAATTGAGTAGAAAGAAACAGGGAAATTACATAATTCAAGAGGCTAGCTACCCTGGCAAAGATTTTAAGCACAGATCTGACTGATGGGAGCCTGCTCAGCCAGAAACACAACATGGTGCACTTGGTGCAAGTTGGGTTCCAAGCCAAGATGGACTTTGTCATAAGACAGAGCCATGTGATCAAGGCTTCAGTTTGTTGATCTGTCGAATGAAAGAGACAACTATGACCCAAGACCACAAGAAGAGGTTTATTTTCCAGGGCTGAGAATGCATCCTAGGGCCGTGTTGATGCAGGAGGGCATTCTCCCACAGAGCTACTCCCTAAGACCCACTGCAAAATGCGGGCCAATCCTCCCTCCACGGGATTTAATGAATGCTGGCCGTGTTGCTATCCTTCAGTTCCATTGGACACTCAAGGAGGTCCAGGTGTACTTCCAACTGTCTTGCCCATGAGCTCACATCTGACCCTCCAGTAACCCCTTCTGATCAAAGAGCTACTGTCCCCCCTATGCTGTTCCTAAGGAGACTGGAGCTCAGAAAAGGAACAAGTGGAGGAGAAAGGGAACAAGTGGCCCTGGGCAAACAGGGCACTATCAGGGACCTGGGCCCATGGGCCAGCTGAGTCTGGCAGCCTGAATGCTTAAGCCCCAGCTATAAATGGCAGCTCCCTCCCCCTTCTCCTTAAAGGTTAAAACAGAGGATAGAAGCAGTCCTGTGGGGATAAAACAAAACAAAGAGCCCTGGAAGGAAGGAAGCCCAGGGAATGTATGTGAGCAGGCTTCTCAGAGCATGGGGGCTCGGTTTGCCCCTAAGCTTCCTGACAGCTGTAGCAGGAAGGAGGAGGGGCAGAAGTCCCAAGTCTCCATTTTCTGGAGAAAAGTAGACATTTCTAAATGGACACTTGTCTTGAAAGAAAATTCCAGAGGAGTTGATCTTGCAGTTGGTTCAGAGAATGTCCAGAAGCAAAAGGCAGGAGTGATTTCAGGAGACCCTAGGAGGCTCATTCACATGGTGATTCTCATTCACATGGTGGCAGGGGCAGAGGGAGAAAAAGAGCCAGGCCATTGTGTCCCAGAGGAGATCCCTGCTAGCCTGCCCTGTCTCACAGCAGGAAGGACAGGAGAGGAGCCCAGCCCTGCCACTGTGTCTGTCTCTGTCCTCCCCACCCACTACACTGTCCCTCTAGAGGAGGACACTGAGATCCTGGTGGAGCTGGGGACAAGAGAGTCCTCCAGAGACAGGACTTGGGTTGGGTGCGAAGTGAGGCATGGAGGTTGTGAGTTAAGGACAGACCCTCCCCCTCAGTGCTGGAGCTGAGGGAGGGCTGGGTCTGGCAGGCAGGGTGTGATGAGTGGGAAGGGCAGGAGCTGGCCTCAGGGCTTGTGACAGAGTGGCAATGGCAAGCTGGAAGGGCACGCTAGGCAATTGGAGCAGCTGCGGGAGCAAGGGATGGCCTCTCCACACTCCCCACACATTGTCCCTCTCACTGTTCCCATCCATGGCCTTTCTCTCCACTGAGCCCTCCATGCCACCTCAACGCCCATGCAGGTGAGGGTGACTTGCCCCCATCTACCAGGATACAGAGGGCGGAGACCTGTGTCTGCATCACCTTCTCGCCAACACTGCAAGACCAGTCTGCCTTCTCCAGCTCAGGCATCATGGCTGACTTCACAGTCCACTATGATGTGGTCATGGAGGACATCATTGGAGACGTGCAGGTACCTGGACCTGGGCCATGCAGAGATCTTTGGTAAATATTCACTCGGGTCAGAGTCATGGTCTGGGCTAGAGGAAATGTCCCTCTGAGCTTTACAAGGTACCTGTGAGAGTCAGTCATCAGGGACAAGGTGAGTGATTTCATTCCTTGGGAATCCTGTAAGCAAGTCACAGGGACACAGAACTGGAGGACTTGAAGCAGGGTCCGAATGGACGCCCCTAGCTGTGTCCTTCATTAGCCAGCTCAGAAGCAGGCAAGGCATTGCTGAGTATTCGGCCTTCCATGCTTTCTGTAGCTCCCAGACTGTCCTGTTGTCCTTGGCTTTCTTGCTGTGGTTGGCTTCTGAACACTTGTTCCCCATCATGAGGCCCTTTCCTGCACAGGAAGTGTGTCAACTCTGAGCCTGCACACCCCTGGAGAGAGGGGAGCACCGGTGTTACAGCTGAGCAGGGCAGCAGCCCTGACCCAAGACCTCATCCTTTCCCCACCCCGGGCTTGCTGGTGAGGTTGGCCAGTGACTGAGAAGTCAGTTCCCGAGGCCTTTCCTGCCTTTCCTCCTTCCAAGCACAACCCCATCCTGCTGAAAGGGTCCAAGGCACCAAGCACCTTTCTCTACCACTACCTGAGCCAGTACCGCAGAACACAGGAGCAATGATTTGCTCAGGCTCACTGCTGCCCTGGGTGGGATTCCTCAACATCCTTGACTACTCATCATCTGCTTCTCCACCCTGAGTTCCTGGTAAACTCCTTCCTATCTATATCCACTCCAGATCTCAGCATCTCCATC
>NC_022026.1:56409336-56446274 GCF_000317375.1 Microtus ochrogaster
CTCCTCATCTGATAATCTCCATCTTCTCCTCATATGATAATCTCCATCTGCTCCACATATCACCCACAGTTGAACTCCTCCACCCCATACAGTGCAGGGGACAAGCCTGTTCCTTCATCCCTCTCTTGATACCCTGCAGCAGAACTACTCCAGCCTAGGGCCCAACTCATTGGCGCTGGACACTCAGGAATGATTGGACTGAACTCCCTGTCTCTCTCTTGGCTAGCTCCTGATAGTGTAACAGACAGATCCATGATCAGAGGTAAATACCTTGTAGGTGCCATGTTATTCTGTGTTCCCAGGCCTGGAGGCTCAGGACAGTCTGCCTGAAAGAGCTAACAATCACAGTTCTATGGCTAAAGTGAGCAGATCTTGCTCAGAGTACAGGAAAAGCCTCAAGGGTGGGGTGGGGCATGAGAGCAGATGCAGGCTATGGTAGAGTCACATATGGAGACTCATGGAAGTCATGACTGTTGCAAAGAGGCAGGGATGGAAGGACTCCATTAAGACCAGGAATCTGACAAAGGTCAGTCTCCACTGTATGTCTCGAGTGCCCGGATCCAAATTCGAAGGGCCTGCTCAGAGCCACCTGTCCCCAGCAGCTTCTTTCACTCTCTTAAGCTTTCCCTGTGCGGGAAACTATCTGGAAAACTTTGGAGAGCTGTATTGACTGGGCTGGGGATGAAGAAACCCAGAGAAATAGCTCTGAAGAGGTGGTCTGTGATGGCAGGAGAGAGCTCAGGGTCTCAGAATCCCGAGGTTACAGGTGGGCAGCACATCAGTGAGGTGAGGTCTGCTCAGAGCCCAAAGGCATCTACTGGAAACCATTGTCCCAGGTGCCTTTGTTGTCAGAAGCATGAGTCCAGGGTGGGAGTAGCACATGCTGGGGGTTCAGCAGGAATGAATTATTGGTCGGGGACTGTTGAGGCTACCCATGTCTTCATCCTAGGATGCTCCCAGTGGGGAAGAAGCTGGTTAGCAGTCTGAGGGCAACTGGGAGCAATGGCTTGTGTCAATGTGTGGAAAGCACACACTTGCCCACCCTCTGGGACCTAGTGAGCTGCATGCCGGGAGAGCAGTTGACACATAGATGAATGGTTGGACTCATGCAGGGTCCATGGCTAGAAGGCATGGCCCTCATCAGGAGGCATGTGACCTCCCACAGTCCAGGTGGGCTGTGCAAGTGCTTTATGACCCGGTGCCCTTCAGAGTTCTCAGGGGCTGGGAGCATGGCCTGGTTGACGAAAAGGGCTGTGGGAGTTGCTGGGCACTTTGTTGCTCCCAGGCTACAAGCTGGCTGCAGGGGATCTGGTTAGAAGGCAGGCCAGCATGGTGGGCACACAATCATACCCCATGTATACCAGGTACATGGGAGCCCCCAAGGATTCTGCCCATAGCTTGGCAGCGACAGGGTCCTGAGTGACAGAATCCTTGGGGAAGTGGAACAGGGAGCCCGTACTGTGGAAACAGGCCTCCTTGTGCCTGTGAATTAATTCAGAGGCAGTGGTAGAGGGGCAAACATTTTCCTCTTCCCATTATCCTGTCCTCTGGAAAAGAAGGGAGCTCCCAGGCTGACTGAAGGAAGACAGGAGCAAATCCTGCTTTCCCTGGGAGGGCTCAAGCCTTAGGCAGAGAGCTGTAGGCTCAGGGATTGCTCAGACCCGACCCCTAGGCAGCCTAGGCCTCCCTGGCTGGAGAGGACACTGGTCCTGAGGGGCCTCCAGGCCCATCTCCTTCCCTTCCCCTCCACTGACCCAGCCCCCAGGCTCTGCAGAGAAAAAGATGGAGTGTGAGGGCAGGGGGCAGGCAGCCAATCACATCAGGACAGCCCAAGGCATCTGTACCTGGTGCTAACCAATCCCCTCTGCACAGACAGCTCTGCTGGCCTCTGCTTCCTCCTCCCTCCCTGCTCTGCCCAGCAACAGCAGAAAGGAGTGTTTAGGAGGAGAAGGAGGCCCTGCAAGCTCCCAACCCTTGGCAGCAATGAGCTGGGCCCCTGGCTCACTGTGTTGAGGGAGGTTAAAACAATACTTTCCGTTCCTGGAGCCCAGACAAATGTCCCCGGGGACTCTCAAGCCTGTGCAAGTCCGGCTGTCTCAGGGACAGGAACTCACATAGTACAGAAATGCTGACCCTCGTAGGCCTGGGCCCCAAGCTTGTCTTCTCCTCTCTGCTGCTCTGGACAAGGCCTGGGATGAAGGGCTCGAGAGCAGAGGCTCAGTTCTGGTGTGCAGACCAAGGTTGAGCCAACTGACAACCAGGGAGAGGGAGCTGGCCTGGGAAGGAGAGAGCAGGGTGTTATGCAGGAGGGTGAGGGGCCTGATCTGGCCTAGCTTTCACCCTTCTTCTTGGCTCCTTTCTTTTTGTCCAGATCTATGGTGGCTATTTCATTCACTACTTTGCTCCCAGAGGCCTCCCGCCAGTGGAGAAGAATGTGGTATTTGTTATAGATGTCAGCGGCTCCATGTTTGGAACTAAGTTGCAGCAGGTAACAAGATTTCCCCTGCGGCCTCTGAAATCCATAACTGTCTCCCCTTTTGATAACTTCCA
Source organism: Microtus ochrogaster (assembly GCF_000317375.1). Lineage (NCBI taxonomy): Eukaryota > Metazoa > Chordata > Mammalia > Rodentia > Cricetidae > Microtus > Microtus ochrogaster. The sequence continues at coordinate 56,411,887 of NC_022026.1, forward strand.
ATGACTGTTGGTTCTCCTTTTTTAAACACCTGATGCTCTTTTTCTGAATCGGGGTTTCTTGTACTAGCCCAGGCTGCCCTCAATCTCATTAAGTAGCTGAGGATGACCTTGATATTTCATCCTCTGGCCTCTGCATTCTAAGTGCTGGAATTATAGGGTGCACAACCATGCCCAGTTTATGTGCTGCAGTGATAGGATATAGGTTTCCATGCCTGCTAAGAAGCACAATATTGACTGAGCTGTATTTCCAGCCCTCTACCCCTTCAATGTTTGTTTTGTGTCTCTGACCCATCAACTACTAATTGTTTGACTCTGAGCTCCTAACTCCTTCTGTCTTTGTGAGCCTCAGTGCCATTACCTGGCAATAGGAATAATATTAGTGCCTTCTTCACTACCCTTCTCTAAAACTTCTATGAACTGATACAGGTAAAATATTCAGGAATGTCTGGAACATAGGAAGTGTCTTATTAGTGGTGCCTAATAGTAGAATCTACTATCAATGTAGCCTCCTATATGCCTAGCTCTCTGTTAAGTGTTGTCATGGGGGGAAAGACAGAGGAAGAAGCAGCATTATGTGGCCTGTTTGCAAAGTATTGGATATGAGACTGGACAGTGCAAATATTTCCATGTCAGAGTCTTGGTGAACAGTCTAGAGTAGAGACTCTCTGGGTGAGAAGGATGAAAGCAGATCGCTCAAGAAAATGCTTCCCTGAGAAAGGGCAAGTGGAAGTTCATTGAAGATATGGCTACATAAAGAGAAATGACGTGCTATTTAAAGGGCACCACGGTAGAGTTATGCAGTTGAAATAGAATGTGGGCTCTCCAGGGTTTGATGAGAATATAGGCATGGAGGAGACAGAGGGGCTGAAGATCAGAAGCTGATCTGAGCAGAAGGAAAGCAAGCCGAAGCCCCGCAGCCAGATACATGGCTCCGTAATCATAAGGTCCTCCTACTTGAAAGGGTTAACTCATTCAGCCAAGGAGCATATGCTCAGAATCCATTGACTACAGAGACTGTAGAGCTCTAGGAAGAACAGACCTGGGGACTTTGAGAGGGAAGCTGTCCAGTAGACCTTTCTTCTGTTCATTCATTTTGCTTTGCTTTTTGAAACAGTCTTTATAGCACAGGCTATGTTGGAACTTGTAATCCCTCAACTTCAGCCTTCTGAATGCTGTTTTCTGTCATGCACCACCATGCATGTCTCCGTTGGAACTTGCTAGATGATAATCTCAAACTCTGTACTGTCTAGAACAATAACCACATGTTGTCATTGAACACGTGAAATATGACTCTTATAAGTTAAGAACTGATTTTTCTTTCTCTATTGGAGAGTGAACTTTGAAGCCTACCATAAAGCCTTGCAAACATTTTGACCTAATATCCTCAACTCACAAAAGGAGAGGTCAAATAGTATTAAAACCGTGAAGCACCCAGAGAGAGCTAAGTGTCATGTGAACAGAGCCTTTCAAGTTTGTGGCGCTCAAGTTTTCTCTCATGTCCTTCATCCTTATCCCACAGACTAAAAAGGCCATGAACACAATCCTCAGTGACATGCAAGCCAGTGACTACTTCAACATCATTTCCTTTTCTGACAAAGTTAACATCTGGAAAGCCGAAGGCTCCATCCAGGCCACTGCCAAAAACATTCATAGTGCCAGGAACTACCTGAGTCGCATGGAAGCAGATGGCTGTAAGTGTTTTACCCGCCTCCCCAAATGAACAGGCTGTGGGGACAGAAGAAATTTCTGAGCCCTTCTCTTCATTTCCCCTGTGCTTCTCATTTCTCATGCTGCCAGAAACATCACTTTCACATTTTGCATAAAAACCGTACCTTTTCCTCCTTTTGGTTCCCCGCCTATCTCCCTCTCCTGATGGGAGGAACATGGTTGATTTCCCCTGTATCTTAGCCTCTTTCTCTTTGGACCTCAGTGTCCTCTTCCTTAAAACAAACAAGAAAATTGCTAAGACTTTTAAAATCAGCATTGTAGGCCTTATTTCCAAGCTTTTGCCCCAGTTGTGACTTTTGTTCTCAAATAATTACTCCATTCTCCCAGATCTACTGCCTCTGTCATCTAAGCCATCTTTTTCCCTGTAGCAAGAAGGTGGTGGTGGTGTCTCTGGGTGGTTGTCATCTGACTAGAAAATGATATGATCCTGTCCTCCCCACATACACACACACCCTGGGGAATAATCAAAGCATGGTCTGAGACAGGGAGCGATAAGCACAAGGACACATGAGCACAGGTCACATGAGCCAGGGCGAGAGTGATGGAGTTTGGAGGGATAGGCAGCCGGGAACAGTGTGAGAAAAGACCCGGTGGGGAGGATGAGCCTGGGAGCATGGTACGGTACCAGTGTGTCTGCAGTGGGGGGTAAGAAATGGCATGAGAAAGTGATCTCACAGTCTGCTCCCCAATTAGGGACCGACATCAACGCAGCTCTGCTGGCAGCTGCTTCAGTGCTGAACCATAGCAACCAGGAGCCTGGAAAGGGCCGTGGTGTGGGGCAGATTCCTCTTATCATGTTCCTGACAGATGGGGAGCCCACAGCCGGCGTGACAACTCCCAGTGCGATCCTTTCCAACATCCGTCAGGCATTGGGCCACAGGGTATCTCTTTTCAGTTTGGCCTTTGGGGATGATGCGGATTTCTCACTACTGCGCCGGTTGTCCCTGGAGAACCGGGGAGAAGCAAGACGCATACACGAGGACGCCGACGCAGCTCTGCAGCTAGAGGGTCTCTATGAGGAGATTTCCAAGCCTCTACTGGCAGATGTGCACCTGGACTATCTGGGTGGTTTGGTTGGGACCTCCCCTAGGGCCCATTTCCCTAACTATTTTTGTGGTTCAGAGCTGGTGGTGGCTGGCAAGGTGCAACAAGGTAAGCAGGAACTGGGCGTCCACCTAGCAGCCCGTGGCTCCAATGGTCAACTTCTTGTGGCCCGCCATAGTGAAGAAGCCACCAACAGCAGCCAGAAGGCCTTTGGTTGCCCGGGGAAACCTGCCCTCAATGTGGCCCACTTTATCCGCCGCCTGTGGGCCTATATCACTATTGGGGAGCTGCTGGAGGCACGCTTCCAAGCCCATGACCCTACCACTCGCCGACTGCTGGCTGCCAAAGCCCTCAACTTATCCCTTGAATACAACTTTGTCTCACCTCTGACCTCACTGGTTGTGGTACACCTCGAGAAGACCAATGAGAGATCCAGGAGCCAGCCATCCACGACAGCTGAGGCAAGCAGAGTCACACCCTCACCCAGCAAAAGCCTTGGCCTGGGAGTGGGCACAGCTCAACCACCCTCGGTCCTCAAGGTCTCTCCCAAATCAAAGCCCATGAAGCCCAACTCAACTGTTACTGCCCCTAAAAGGAAGATGCCCAGTTCCCAGGAGCTGGGGGCACTAAGCCAGTCCTCTAATGCCCTGCCAACATCAGCACAACCAAAGCCCCAAATGCCAACCCAAGATTCCAGTACTTTGGCACTACCAACTTTGAAGATGAAACCTATTGCCCCTGTGCCTTCAAGTTCGAATGCCCCATTACCTCTGAAGCCCAGCACTCCATCACACCAGAATCCTGGTGTGACATCACTTGTTAATTCTAGGACACGTGTCCTAACTCTGAACCCTGTCAGCCCCACCCAGCCCAAAGGTGACACTATGAAGCATTTTAATCCGTTTACTTCTTCTGAATTTCCGGCTTCATCAGATGCTCAGCCGACACCTGATTCCCCATCATACCCTCAACCTGGGGAACCCATAGCACAGTCACCTCAAAGCCTGCCACAGCCCAAGACTGTCTCCACATTTCAGATAGCCAAACACCCTTTACACCTCAGCTCCAAAGGTTTTGCTCCCAAGACTCCCCCAAATTTACCAGACCCTAGATCTGGGATCATCTTGCCCAAGTCTCCTAAAATCCCTTCATCTCTTAAACCTAACATCTCATCTCACCAAACCTCTACTAGCTTACTACTTTCCAAGTCCAGAACCCCAACTCCCCATAACACCCAAATTCCACTACTCGCCAGACCCAGGGCAGTAGTTCTTCAGAGCCTCGACACATCCTCAAGCACACTCTCAAGTTCCACAAGTCCCAGCAGTACTGTGGCCACGTCTCTTCCTGGGGAACCTCTCTCTTCTCCCTTTACCCCTACTCTGACCTCTCTGCTTCCTGCTGCAAGACTCTGGCATCAGCAAGACTCGCTGCTGGGACCCAAGAGCACCAGGCAAGTTCTGGGACCATCCCTGCCAGGGATTCTACTAATGGCCCTAAACCACAGCTCTGGTCCTATGCTGGGAGGCATCTCCCTGAAACCTCCCGATCTTGCTGCTTTCCAGCACTCTCCCTGAGGCCATCAGTCTTCATCTTCTCCCAGAGAAGCTCCAGCTGCTGCCAGAGTCAGTGACAGAGTCCAAGTTCGTGGAGTCCTTGAACCCACCAGTCTTCTATACCTTCCTCACTCCTGACAAAGACGGTGAGTGCTGAGTGCTGCTGGCAAGAGGCCAAGGTGGAGCAGGGGAGGTGTGGATGGAGAGAGCAGAGCGTGGAGGAGGTATGTTCCCAGTAATGCTCCAGAAACTTCCTTGGTTGCTTTGGAACTTTGGACTAGTTAACATTTCTAGACCTCAGTACATAGGCAGAGAATCGAGGCCTTGGCAGATAAGGCTTGAGAGGCTAAACAGAAGCAAACGGGCTAAACCAGAGTTGACATTTGTCTTGTTAAAAAAAGAGAATGGTTGCTGACTCCCAAGCAGGAGAGGAATGTGGTGGTAGAAATTGAAATGCCACTGCGTAAGGCAGGTCTGCTTGGTTGTTCTGGGCTCTGAGAACAGTCCCCTTAACAAAAAGGGATATACATTTTACAGAAAATAATGGCAGTTCCCATTACATTACCCAAAGACTTGAAACATTAATTTCTAGTTATCCCTATGTGCAGGTACTTCTCTTCATATCATGTTTCTCATCTAGCATTTCATTCTCCATGAGAATCTATTGATATATGCATTTTATACACAGAGAAATTGAAGCACAGAAAAGTAAAACAACTTGTTTAATGTCACACAGCTAGAGACTAGAACCCATACATTCTGGTCCCCCAAAATGTGTCTAACCACTCCATTATTTATGTTTTTTTTTAATTTTAGAAGAATTTCTTGAATTACATTATAGCAGAGGATTCGAAAGGATTAGGGGTAGCAATCATTCACAGGAACACAAATTTGGGCAACATCCTTGACATTACCATGCCCTCTCTTCCCCAATATCCCACCTGCCTTTCCATCTTAGTGATGTTACCTCTAATCTATTTTCCAAATTTACGGACTTCTCACAATCCCAACCGCCACAATCAGGAATCAGACAAACTGCCATCCCATCTAAAACAGCTCTTCTGGCCTATTTACCAGGCTCCTCTTGCCCTCTTGCAGGCCACAACAGTTTTCAAATAACCAAATCAGTTCATGTTCCTTTCCTACATAATGCTTCTCAAGGATTTCCCACCAAGCCTAGAATAGAGTTCAAAGTCTTCTGTATGGTCTGCAAGGCCTTGCAGTGCTGTGCTGTGAGTGCCCATACCACACTGACTTCATCTTCTCCCATTCCCCCATTTCTCCTCAACTCTAGACCCCTAGCTTCTTCCCTACTCCCCACACTGGCCCTCCACAATCACCACCCAGGGACGTCATTCTTTCGACTGCTTCTCCTTGATTCACCTGGCCCACCCTTTCCTATAGTTTTCATCCTTCCCGTGCACTAAAACTCCAGCTGGTGCCTTGGATCTCAGACCAGGTTTCTTACCCACCTTCCTCCACAAGCCACTTTAGGCCTTCCCTTCCTTGATCAGTCCAAGAAAGTAAAGCAAATTTTTTTTTGTATAGCATCCACCACCATTGATAACCTTGACTCTGACATTTCACCAGGTGAGAAACCTCACATGTCTTTGTCACCATCATAGCCTGATGCCTACCCAAGCAGTGCCTGGAAGAAGAAGTGAGTGAATGCACACAAATGAGAATATTGGTGTTAGGAGAAAGGAATTGGAGTGTCTCTGAGCTTGAGAGGGGCTGTGGCAAGTAGAGACACGAGCAGGTTAGTTTGAGTAGCCGGTAAGGACTCTCCCAGTCAGAAGGAAGAAAGGGCCAGACATGGAGGTCACATAGCATCCTGGCATTTGGAAGACTGTAGCATTAGGATCAGTAGCTGGAGGCAGGCCTGGACTGCACAGTGAGACCCAGTCTTCTCTTCGACCCAGGCGTGGGAAGGATTCCTTTTATTTCTCTGTGTTTGGCAGGAAGTCCACACTGGAATGGCAATTTTGAGAGAATCCCGGGAGGAGCTGAACGTGATATGGACTCTAAGGAAAGTTCCATGGAGCTAGTAAAAGGTAAACCGGGGGCTCCTCTGGCAAAGGCTCCTCTAAGCCCCCATGTCTAGTCAGTGTCATTTGAAGCTCTCATTGACAGTATGGGAGCCCAGAGGAGGGGCAATATATTCCTTTCCATCACCATATAACAAATTACCATAAATTGAGCAGTTTAAAGCAACACATTGTAGAATCAGTTTTCTTCAATGGAGTCTTATTAAATTTATCAGCCACACATCAGGGCAGGTCCTATGCCCATGTTAGCCAACAGAATGAATTCAATGGTGTTTTTGTAGACTTTTGTCTCATATTGCGTTGTTTGGACAGGTTTTTTTCTTATTGGTCTTTTGATTGTTTTTTAATTTTTATTTTGTATTTTTCTGTTTCTTTTTTGGTTTTGTTTGTTTTAAAAGAGAAAAAATATAAAATTGGATATGTAGGGAGGTGAGGTGGATCTGGGAGGAATTGGAGGGAGGGAAACGTGATCATAGCATATTACATGAAAAAAATGTTTCCAATAAAAAATAAGGCAACCCCCATTCCCTTCACCCATGTTCTCCTGCTGTAACAGAATGCTACAGCATGGGCAATTTCTAAAGAAGAGACATTCATTCATCTCACAATTCTGGATCCCGGGAGGTCCAAAGTTGAGTGACTGCATCTCCTGAGAATATCCTTGATGGTAGGAACTCTACAGAATCTCAAAGCAGTGCAAGTCATCACTCAGCAAGACAGAGCAAGCCAGCCCAAAGAGGCTGCATTTAGAACAATCACTGGCTAATAATCAATTAGTCCATCAATTAGTCTGACCTTGAAGGATAACTAGAAATTGACTTTGATTAACAAAAGAAAAGGAAAACATTCCAAATGGCAAGAAAAACAGGAAGCTGCAAAAAAAATTGAAAAAGTTCATAACAACTGTCAGTTCAGGGTCAAGTGTGATAGTCATGTGTGATCCTAGAACTCTAGAGGCTAAGGGAAGGAGGATCAAGAGTTCAAGTCCAGCCTGGGCTATACAGTGAGACCCTGACTCAAAGAAAAACAATAAAAAATAAGTCAATTTGACTAGTATAGAATAAAGCATAAAGAAAATATTGGGGAAATAAATTCCAGAAAAAGTTTAAATACTGAGCTCAGGAATTTGGCCCTTACCTAGGACTCAGAAGCCGGAGGGTCCCAGGGTTGTTAGGGATGTGTTAGATCAATTGCTTATCAATGTATGTCCTCTATTCTTTGCAGGCACATTGCCAGGCATCTTCACCTTCTCGTCCTTTGGTAATCCACTCACATCCCCCCACCACTTTGTACACTGGTACTGACACCGGCTTCTTTCTCCCTCTCTCTTTCCCTCTCTCCCTCTTCTTCTCCCTCTCTGCCCCTCCCTCTCCTTCCCTTCCTCTCCCTCTTCTTCTCCCCACTCCAGTACCTCTGTCTTGGAAAATAGACATCCTTCCGTTCTCCTCTTCTCCTTGCCCTCTCCTTTCTCCCATTCCTTCAAGACTCAGAACTTCAGAGTTTCTTCTCCTGCCTTTCAGTGGATGGGGATCCCCACTTTGTGGTCCGCATTCCTCACTCAGGAGAGAAGATCTGCTTCACACTGGATGGGCGCCCAGGAGACCTACTGCAACTCATAGAGGACCCTAAGGCAGGTGAGAGCCCCAAGGCCTCCATTCTCAAACAACCACAACTGAGTGTTCTCATGTTAGTAACCCTAGATATTTAGCATTTTATTATATATATAATAGTAGAGTATAGTAGAAGTAATACTGGGGTATTACTTCATAAAGAGAGTTTTATTGGCTTACAGTTCTAGAGGTCTAGAGTATGTACATACATACATATAATATTGGTCTAGATAGTATAATGTTTATAATACATATATGTGTAAGTATTATGTTCTCTATATATTTATATGCCTTATATTTTATAATGTATAAAATAATTGTATATAATACCTTGTAATATGCAAGCATACATATGAAAACAAATATATGACTCACAAACATCTGTAACTCCAGTTCCAGGAGATCTAACACCCTCTTCTGACATCCACAGGCACCAGGCATGTACATGGTACACATACATACATGCTGGCAAAGCATTCACACACATAAATAATACATAAATAAATCTAAAGCTAGGTGTAGTGATGCATGCCTTAAATCCCAGTTAGTTCTCGGGAGATACAGGCAAAAGGATTCTCTGTGAGTTCAAGGCCAGCCTAGGCCACATAGTGAGCACCAAGACAGCCAGAGCTACATGGTGAGATGCTGTCTCAAAAATACATAAATCAAAAATTAAATAAATAAATTTTAAAAGTACCCCCCCCAAGAAAACAAGCACATTCGTAAAAATCACTAAGATAGTCAGAGATACATATCGGGGCATATGGTAAATTATTTTGATATTCCGCATATCCATAAATACGTAAATGTGTACCACACAGTAACCCATACACATCAACACATTCTGACTTAGAAGCCCTGATGCTTCCAAATTGAGCCCAATTCCCAGGAATCAAATGCACACAAGTAGCACATATTCTCTGCCACATCAGACACATGAAAGAGACTAGTGTACAGAAACAGTCACCTGACACACAGTGATATGCATCCAGATGTGTGCATACTAACATTTTATACTTGTTGGCCTATCTTACAAACAGCCAAGACATAGAACACCAACACATTCAGAGGTACAAGTAAAGATACACATTGTAACATACCATCTTCTTCAAACATGTCGATGTACTGATATTCCAGAGATCCTCATCGGAATATAACCAAACACACAGATTTATAGAGCAATAGGCGAGCATGTGAATAGCCACATAAGAGTGAGCATGTGTACATGCTCCTCTTACCCGCAGCTCAGGGTGGACCATGGTGGAAGCATTCCCACAGGAGAGATAGCATTCTAGCCACAAATCTGAATTCTGCCATGGGAACCCTGGAACCTGAGACCCTCAGCCCTGCCTGTGCAGTGGGTCACCATGTGCATGCTAGGGTGACAGCCTGTGCTCTGTGCCTGCATTTCCCCTTTACAGGGTTGCATGTGAGGGGCAAGTTGCTTGGAGCACCGCCAAGACCAGGCCACGAGGACCAGGCCCGTACATACTTCCAGATCATCACAATCACTTTGGATAAACCCCGGGCCTACACTATTACAGTAAACCGCAGTTCCATATCTGTGCATGGTGAGGGCACCTTGATCTTACCCTGGAACCAGCCTGCCCTGGTGAAGAAGCCCCAGCTGAAGCTCCATGTGGCTTCTGCAACCCATCTCACCATCCAACTTGGGCCCCACCTCAACTTCCTCATCCTTCGTCACCACTACAGACACCCTAGCATACTACAGCTACCCCATTTGGGGTTTTATGTGGCCAATGGCTCAGGCCTCAGCCCCTCAGCCCATGGCCTGATGGGTAAGTGCTGCTGAGGCTGAGAGGAACCACAATGTACCAGTCCTAATAGAAACCTCTTTCTTTTCCTTTTTCTTTCTTCTTTCCTTCCTTTATTTCTTTTTATTTGTGTGTATATGGATGTTTTGCCTGCATGTGTGTGTGTGCTGAATAGCCCCAGAGGCCAATACAGGACCTCAGATTCCCTGGAATGGGAGTTAAAGCAGTTTGTGAGCCCGTGTGGGTACTGGCAACCAAACTCAGGACTTCTACAGGAGCAGTAAGTGCTCTTAACCTCTGAGTCTTTTCTTCAGCCAAGAAGCCTTTTTCAGGATGACGGTCTAGCGGGTTCCCAACTGTGCAGAGAAATGAAAGCCAGGCTCTGCCTTTAGGAAGCCACTGATGCAGGAAGAGGAAAGAGTCGGCCATAGAATAGGGATCACGAGCAGGGCGGTGGTGGCGCACGCTTTTAATCCCAGCACTCGGGAGGCAGAGGCAGGCAGATCTCTGTGAGTTCGAGACCAGCCTGGTCTACCAAGGGAGTTCCAGGACAGGCTCCAAAGCTACAGAGAAACCCTGTCTCGAAAAAACAAAAAAAAAATAAAATAAAAAAATAAAAAATAAATAAAAGAATAGGGATCACGAGGAGGGGTGAGTGTGAAGGGAGCTGCCCAGGAACCTACAGTGACCCAAAGTAGAAAAATGTCCCCAGCCACAGAGCTCAAGAAAAGGCTCTCAAAAGAGGGAGGGCATTGCATCTGGAAGGCTGAGAAGTGTGGGGACAAGGGACAGAGACTGGCGGAGCTAGTACTGGCATGATCCCGCTGAATGTCAACATGAGGAGTCAGACTTTATCTCAAAGCCATGGCAGGGAGCCGTGAAAGGTTCTAAACAGAGAAAGACATAGCAAGATCTTAGTATTATAAAGCACCATCTGCGTATTTAGCTTTCTGTGAAAGTGGACTGTTGACTATAAGAAGTCAGATGACCCCGGCAGCACCCGAGACCAGCCATGATAGGTCGAACAGATAGCTTCACCTCCCTAAGGCTCTTTGAACCTCTTTCTCCCCTGTATCTTCCTGTCTTCTCCAAGCCCAGCTGCTCTCTTTCTCTCTGCGATCTTGACTCTCCACTTCCACACCACACCCCTGTCCCATCTGGCTTTCTTCAGTGTCTAGCCTCTCCCCTCCTGAGCCTCTACCCTGCCTCTTTCCTCCTAGATTCCCTGCTTTCAGACCTCCCCAGAGCTCCAATTGGTGCTGCATCTTCTCTTCCACAGGACAGTTTCAGCACCCAGGCATCCGGCTGGTAACAGGACCTACTGGGTCTTATTTACAGAAGCACCATGGCCCAGATGTGCCAGTGGTACTAGGCAAGAAGCTGCTGAAAGAGTCATCAAGGCTTCATCCACGCTGGACTTCATGCTGGCTGGTGAAACGCTCTCATGTCGAACAGCTGCTGGGCCAACCCTACCTTGCCTATGTTCTGTGATGACTCTTGTACCTAGAGCCAGGAGATATAAAACTGGGAGATCCAGTGGCTAGGGCATGGAGTCATCCAGAACACAGGCCTGGGTACATGGAGGTGCACATAAAGACTGTATATGCGTGTGCTAAGGGACAAATCTGCCAGAAAGCACAGAGGTAAAAGCTTTAGTAGTCTCACCTCGTGGTTCTTGTTTATACTCTCTGCTCCCTCCAAATTCACATTAGTCCTGGGAGTGACTTTCTTTTTTATTCATTATTGGAGAATTTCACACATGTATACAATGGACTTTGATCTCATCAACCCCCCACATCTCCGTCTATTCCTCCCAGAATCCACCATCCCACCTCCACCTCACCCTCCCATTCATTTTCCTTTTCCTAGGCCCCAGACTGTCTTTCTTACAAGCAAAGCCTCACTGGGTCACCAGTACCGCTCATAGCATCCCCCTATTTCTACAGTGTACTCATAGCTCTTGGATTTACCTAATAAGCTATGATCAACCCCTCCGTTGGACTTCTATATGTATTCACTTTCTGTGCGGGATACTCTTCCTTTATCTAGGTAAACTTGATTCATTTTTCAACTCTTAGTTGTCCCTTCTTCTAGAAGACATTCCCTGGGCCTTCCATGATGTTGAGTTTGGCACCTGCATTACGTCCCGTCCAATCTCAGCACTTTTCATACTCTGTAATAATCATCTGGATCCTGGCTAAGCCTGTAACCTGTCTGAGAACAAGAAACTGTTCTGAATCCCCCGTGTAGCCACAGTTCGTGGTAATGGTAGGTGCTTAATAAATATTTGCAGAATAAATGAATGAACAAGAATAACCATTAAATAGCAGTAGGCATACAACCAAAGACATGGGTCACATGCAGAAAAATAGCCACAAAGGCACGATATGAAGACATAGTGACAGAGGAGACATAGCAGTAGAAAGGACAGGGAACTCAGAACAATGAAACCTGGACAGCTGGGTGTGGGGCCATACGCCTGGAATCTCAGCATTTGCAAGACTGACACAGGAATATAGCCACAATTTCAAGGCCAGTCTGAGCTTCATTAGTGAGTTTAAGGCCATCTGGAGCTAGAAGACAGGGACTTGTCTCCAAACAACAGCAGCAACAATAAAACGAAAACCATGAACATATGGACACAAAGACATTAAGAGGACAGAGTGCCAGAGTGACGATATCAGAGACAGAAACATATGTTTTCTTGCTGGAGTTCAATGTTCCCATGGCTTGAGTTACTGTCCCTTCACAGTAACTTTAAAGAGATAAAAACAAGATGACTTTGGGCCAAACGCACAATGACGAATGTGAAAAATGAGACATAACAGCATAGAAACCAGTAGACACAGAAATTTAGCCTGGAGCTGAGATATTAAGATCACAGAGACGTAAAGGTACAAAGATAGCCAGGAAGACACTGGTCAGGATCACAGTCCAAAAAACCAACAAAGCATGAAAAAAGTAGAAACATAGGAGTATCCTGATCCTCTGACCTGCAGACATAGGTGGGGATGGAGTGATAACATGGAGACACACAGCCAGAAACATACGAGGGGTAGAAACAGACATTGCATGGCAAAGAAGGCTGAGCCAACAGCAGAGATCCACATACTCCAAGATCTAGAAACAAAGAAGGGAAAGCCGTGAACAATGAAAACCACCAAAAAGAGATAGAAATCAGACCAGATAGCACAGACATAAGGAAAAGTCGGGTGCCAGCACTGTGATGAAATGACATAGAGAGGCATAGAAACTCAGAGAAAGAAAAGTAGTAAACATGGGCATGCGAACCCACAAATGTAGTCACATAAACATGGGGCAGATTTGGAAAGGAAGTCAATATGCCTGGAAAGGTAGAGATGAAAGAAAGAAAGAAAGAAAGAAAGAAAGAAAGAAAGAAAGAAAGGAGGGAGGGAGGGAGGGAGGGAGGAAGCTAACTAGACCCAAAATGTGTCAGGAGGCAGAAGACGATGAGAAAGGTAGGGATGCAAAGACATTAAATCAGAATATACTTGAGGACACCTTCAATAGTGACATATAGCAGGCACCAAACCAAGGCTACAAATAAAGGGATAAGAGCAGTGGTTTCAACCTAAGGACAAAAAGGTAGTGGGTTATGGTTAAAAGGCATGGCTCTATAATAGGGAGGCAAAGACATAAAACCGAGGACAATGAGACAGAAAGAAACAGATGCAAAGAAATAGTCAGACCAATAAATTCACAGAAACAGTAATGCCATCGTGTGGAACCCGAGACAAAGAATCGGGGACTAGGAGAGTTTAGGTTCAGTCCTATAAGTATTCACACAGAGACACTGACGAAATGCAGGAGAGACAGGCGGAGAAGGGAACTAGCAAAACACAGAGATTTAGACATGAGAAAGAAAGTTGTAGAGATGCACAGACTTGGGTGCTCTTCGATAGTGGGCACACAGAGGACAGTATACGCAGACCATTAGCACGCGGATGCTACCTGGAACAAAGGAACTCAGGGACACAGACACAAAAATGCAGGAACACATTGCTGGATCCCAGAGTGTCCAGTATGTGCAAAGAGTTAGGGTCACGCAGAAATAAGAGCAAATTGAGAGTGGAATACAGAGGCTGGTGGGTACCCAGCCACCTTGTATAGTCAGTAGGTAGCATGCGGACACACTCAAAGTCATGTAAAGATTCTGCATATACAGACTCAGGGATGTGCAAGGATTCACAGACTCTCTGAATGTGGCTGACAATGAGGGCGGACTGAGAAACCAATGATAATGACACCGGATTTTGATTCTACTGCATGCACTGGATTTTTGGGAGCCTAGTCTGTTTGGATGCACACCTTCCTAGACCTAGATGGAGCGGGGGCTTGAACTTCCCACAGGGCAGGGTACCCTGACTTCTCTTAGGACTGGAGAGCAAGGGAGAGAGGGAGTAGAGGGAGGGGGAGGGAAGTGGGAGGATGGGAGGAGGTGGACATTTTTAATAAATAAATAAATAAAATTTAAAAAAAATTACAAATATACAAAAATTGAGAAACATGTAAAGAATCACTGGTAGATATAATCAGGAATGCACAAAAACTAAGAGCTACACAGGAAAGGGGACACACACGCATGTCCTCAAACAATGCCAACTCACTAGATAAGCAGATAATGAAACACAGAGCTACATGGGCTCATAGAGACACTAGAAAAGAAGCTTATGCTAAACCTCAGACACATACAAGGGTAAGGATACATAGGCATTTAGACATACAGCCAAGGCACACAGACATAAGGTCAGAAGTAAATAATGCAGTGTCATAGGGATACCCAGAGATAGGGTTATGTTGGTACTGAAGCACAGATTGATTGAATTTATGGCATAGGAAAGTATTCAGAGTTGGAAACAGACACTCATAGACTTACTGACAACCAAGAGCATGCAGACACTGGATGACAGCATACCAGAGAAACTACAGACACCAGGACACAGAAACCTTGGTATACAGAAATCTTGGGAAACCGAATTATGTAGATATAACTCAAGTGCTCACCATACAGATTTTATGATTCACACAGACAAAGGAAAACATAGATGTCCACTAAAACACACAGACACACTGGCATGAATAAATATTTAACACACAGAGAAGCTCTATTACAGGTATCAGATACACAGAAATGCAGAGGCAATAGTGCCAAATACTGGTACACAGAGACACTGGTATACATACACAAAGGAGCACACAGAACCTGAGATGCTAGAACACCATGACCTGGCACAGAAAAATGCAGCAAATGGAAAACTAATTTCAGAGACAGAACAAAGTAGTAACACGAGAGCAAATAAATGCTGAGGTGAATAGTCGGGGGCTGTAAGATACCAGCGAGACACAAGGATACAGAGACTGGCCAACATTGGGGAAAGTAAACAGTGCGATACACATGCCAAGGTAAACTGGCAGTGAGGCTCAGGAAAACTAGCACGTTGTTCTGGGAAGTGGAGTCCATGATGAGGCATGCACATACAGACATAGAATTAAATAGAGCTGGTATTTACAGACAATGTGACAATGGCGCACAGATACACAGGTGTAGAAATGGTAAAAACTAAGAGGCACACACTGGTCAGGAAAACACGTGAGCTAACTGTAAATCTTCCCCTCTCCCTTTGCTCCTCCAAGTCCAATCCTTCAGTCTCATCCCCAGATCTGCCACAGAATACCCGTGGCAGCCCCCCTTCTCCTCCTGTTCCCATCTCCAGGGCATCACATATATCTTCACCTCCAAACTTCCTTACTCCCACGCATTGCTTTGTCCCAGCCTCCAAGGTCAGCAGGAGCTCCCTTGAAAACCAGAGGCCACTCCAAATAGGAAAGCAAGTAAGCTAATTGCAGATCTTCCCCATGTGTCATGCCCCGATCTCCTCCCCAGCTCTGGAGCAGAACTTCTGCTGTAGCCTCTCCATGCTCTGTACCCTTATTCCCAGGGGACTAACTAAGCAGATACTGGTGGGACACCGTGCCCTCTTCCCTTCACAAACCCTCAGCCCATCCCCATTCCTTTTTTTTCCTTTTCTTTTTTTTTTGATTCTACGTTTTTTTGAGACAGACTTCTCTGTAGTTTTGGAGCCTATACTGGAACTAACTGGTGTAGACCATGTTGGCCTCAAACTCACAGAGATCCACCTGTCTCTGCCTCCCGAGTGCTAGGATTAAAGGCATATGCCACCACCACCCAGACCATCCCCATTACTAAGTCTCAGGTCCTGATATCCAGAAACACACTTTAATTAAAACCCTCAGTTCCAATACCTATCAGGACACAGGAAGATTTTTTTATAGGCAACACACAGCCACCACTCTCTTCCTAAAAACTAGACAGTACAACAGAAACCAGAGAGTAAAATACCCACCCAACAAAGACAAGACCAGATATTAGCACCTAGAATTACAGTCTTCACAATCCTGGATGCCTAAAGGCCAGCATAACAACACAATCAATTGCAGCCAGGACAATGTCTCCACTAGAGCTCAGCCACTCTGCCACAGCAGGTCCAACATAGCTGAAGTACAAAAAGAGACCCTAAATAGCCTTTATAGCTATTATAAAGGTCCTAAAAGAGGAAATGAATAAATCCCTTAAAGAAAGCTATGAAAACACAAAAACAGTGGCAGAAAATAAATAAAAACATTTAAGACTGAAGGCGGAAGTAGAATCAATAATGGAAACCCAAAATGAGGGAATTCTGAAAATGAAAATTTTAGGAACTCAAACAGGAACAATAGAGGCAAGTTTCACCAACAGAATACAACAGGTGAAAGAGATACTCTCACAAACTGAAGAAAAAAAATAGAAGAAACAGATGCATCAGTCAAAGAAAACGTTAAATCTAAAAAATTCCTGGCACAAAACATCCAGGAAATCTGAGACAGTGTGAAAAGACCAAATCTAAGAATAATAGGGATAGAATAAGGAGAAGAAATCCAGATCGAAGGCACAGAAAATTTTTTCAACAAACTTATAGAAGAAAATTTCCCTAAACTAAAAGAGGAGATGCCTATCAAGGTACGAGGAGTATACAGAACACCAAATAGATTGGACCAGAAAAGAAAGTCCCTTCATCCCATAATAATCAAAGCACTAAACATACCTAAGAAAAAATATTAAAAACTGCAAGGGGAAAGGACCAAGTAACATACAAGGGCAGGCCTACTAAAATTACACCTGACTTCCTGATGGAGACTCTAAAAGCCAGAAGGGCCTAGACATATGTGCTGCAGACTCTAAGAGACCACAGACGCCAATCCAGATTAACATACCCAGAAAAACCTTAAACTACCATAGAAAGAGAAAATAAGGCATTCTGTGATAACACCAAATTTAAGCAATATCTATCTACAAATACAGCCATACAGAAGGTGCTAGAAGAAAAACTCCAACCTAAAAGAGTTAACTAATACATCCAAGAAAACACAGGAAATAAATAATTCCAGATCAGCAAAGTCAAAAGAAGAGAAGCACACCCACCACCACCACCACCACCACCACCACCACCACCACCACCACCACCATCACCACCACCACCACCACCAGCAGCAGCAACAACAACAACAACAAAATAACATAAATCAGCAACAACTGGTCATTGCTATCTCTCAACATCAATGATCTCAATTTCCCAGTAAAGACACACACTGCCAAAATGGGTGCAAAAACAGGATTCATCCTTCTGCTGCATCCAAGAAACAAACTTTAACATCAAAGATAGACATTTACTTCAGAGTAAAATGATGGAAATAAATATTCCAAGCAAATGGACCGAAGAAACAAGATGGTGTTGCTATTGTGATATCTGACAAAATAGACTTCAAAACAAAACTAATCAGAAGAAGAGTTAGGAAAACTACACTACATATACTCATCAAAGGAAAAATCAAGAGCACATTTCAATTCTTTTTTGTTTTTCACCTTTATTGAAAACAAATTCTTTTTTCATACACTATATCCTGATTGCAGTTTCTCCTCCCTCTACTTCTTCCATCTCCTCCCAACTCCCATCCCCTCTAGATCCACCCCCTTTCTATCTCTCATTGGAAAAAATAGACTTCTAAGAGATAACAACAAAATATAGCAAAATAAAATATAATAAGATAAAACAGAAACCATCACACTGAAATTGGACAAGGCAAACAAACAGAGTGGGAAAAGTCCAAGAGAAGGCAAAAGCATCAGAGAGCCATGAGCTCATACATTTAGGAGTCTAATAAAAACACTAAACTGAAAGCAATAGTTTATAAGCAGGGGGCCTGGTGCAGACCCATGCAGGCCCTGTGCTTGCTGCTTCAGTCTCTGTGAGTTCATACAAGCCTTGCTCAGTTGATTCAGAGGACCGTGTTCTCTCCATCCCCTCTGGCTCTTACACTCTTTCTGCCTCCTCTTCGCTGGGGATCCCCTGAATTCTGAGGGGAGGGATTTGATGGAGACATCCTATTTAGAGCCATGTGTTCCAAAGTGTGTGTCTGTCTCCCCCCACCCACCCACCGTGTCTGTAACGTCTGGCCGTGGATCTCTGCATCTGCTCCCATCTGTTGCATGAAGAACTTCTCTGATGATGCCTGCTGAATAAGGTACCAATCCGTGAGTACAGCAGAATGTCATTATGTTATTGCTCTGTTCCTTTAGTTGTATTTGGTTTTACCCTGGATCCCTGGGCTATCTAGTCTCTAGTTCTTGGTGACCCAAGCACTGGGAGGTATGGATTCCATCTTAGGAAGTGGGCCTTAAGTCAGAGGACATCACAATTTTTAACATCTATGCCCCCGAAACAAGTATCCCTAAGTTTGTAAAAGGAACGCTACTACAGATTAAATCACACATTGACCCTCACACTGATAGTGGGAGACTTCAATACCCTACTCTCACCAAAACAGGTCATCCCGACAAAAACTAAACAGAGAAATGCTGGACCTAACAGATATTTGCAGGACATTTCACCCAAACAACAACAACAAAAAAAACCTTCTTCTTAGCACCTCATAGAACTTTCTCCAAAATTGACCACATATGTAGGCACAAAGAAAGTCTCAACAGATACAAGAAAATTGAAATACTGCAGTTATTTTTGGAAAAAAAATGTCCCCAAAGGGAGTGGTGTTATTAGGTGTTTTTCTTTTTGTTTTATCTTACTGTATTTTGTTATATTTTGGAAAAGAGATTGAATCAATGAACCAATGAATTAAAGAATCAAAACTTAGCTAACCATCACTTGTACCTGCTTGGAGAGGCAAAATCAGTTTTATCCAATAGAATGACAGTGGGTATGTCAACCACTCGAGGACAGGCCTCATGTTCAGGAATAGTTGACCAACATATAATGGCATGAACAGTTGTGTGTGTGCTTTTATATGGCAACAGTTTGGTGTTTTATTTTGTTTTGGTTTTGAGGGGCTGTAGTTTTGATTTTCTTGGTTTGGAGATTTTTGTTGTTGTGTTGGGTTTTGTTTGTCTTGTGAGACAAAACTTAAAGTTGGGTGGATAGGGAGGGGAGATCACCTAAAGGAGGGAAGAATATGATCAAATATATTTAAATTTAAAAATTGTTTTAAATAATAAAAATTCAAAAAAGAGAAAAATAAATGAAAAGAAAAATATATGCCACCTGTATGAGGTATGAATAAAGAGCTATTTTCTGAATTAATTACATAACCTATGAAGGACATTTCATTAATTTACTGCTCAATATTAATAGAACTCATATAACACAACTTTCCAAATATCCTATCATTTTTTGAAAATACTTACTGTCTTTTTAATTATGTATCTCTGTGTATGTCAATGAATGTGAGTAAAGGTACCCTTGGAAGACAGAAGAAGATGTCAGATCCTCTGGAACTAGAGTTACAAATGGTTGTGAGCCCCCTGATGTAAGAGCTAGAAACCGAATGAAGGCTCTTCATACGAGCAAAGGGTGGTTTGAGTGAGAACGGGCCACGTAGGCTTGTATGTGTGAATACTTCCTTCCCGGTTAGGGGAACTGTTTGGGTTTTAGGTGGCGTAGCCTTGTTGGGGGAAGTGTGTCGCTAGAGGCAGGCTTGGAGTTTTCAAAAAAACTGGTACCATTCCCAGTGTGCCCTCTCTCTGCACCTTGCTTGGGAATCTACATGTAAGCTCTCAGCTGCTGCTTCAGCCGCCTGCTGCTGCCTGCTGCGTCTTCTCCACCATCATGGGCTCTAACCCTATGAAACTATAACACCCAAATAAACTCTTGCTTTTATGTAAAAAACAAAAGTCAACTCGGAGACACAATGCAACTCACAAATAGCCACCATAGTCTACAGACACTAATCTACAGAGACTCGGGAACCTATGGTGATTAGGACAGGAGCCATTACAGAGTCATGAAGACATACAGTAAAGAGAGGCGTTATAATATATAGATGGTGGGAAACTGACACTGTACCACACAATCTTTGGGTTACATAGACAACAAGAACAGATTCTGCAACTCAGAGACACTGGGACACATGGACATTAGCTCATAGTCATAGGCAAAGACAGTCATTTGAGCTTAGAGTGCACAGACACTGGAATGCAGAAATGTTGTGATTCATAAATGCTGAGATGTAGCCCTGACATAGATATGTGCAGACATTCTAGGGAATATAGCCAATAGAGTACTCAGACACTAGGAAACAAAGATACTAGCTGAAAGAAACCAACACCATCAAATTCTGGGGCACACAAGGATTAAGATAAAAGTGGCGAAATACAGACATTGTGGCACTCAGATAAAGGAACATACAAACTGAGTGCTCAGAAACGGAAACATACCATACAGACACTGGGACATATAGTCACTGAAACACACAACCATGGGAACATATAGAAACAAGCACAAATAAACCAAGGCACACCAAAACACCAAAAAGTAATTCTGGAACATACAAACACTGCGACAGGAAACAGGAAAGAGATATGCAGAATCTGAGAAACAGGCACTTGGACACAGAGGTATCAAGATAAACATATCTGGTTTTCCACACACTGAGATGTGCAGACACACTGACGCAAAAATTGTGTAAGCAGATACTAGAGCCTACAGGCGTTTGGACACCGGTTTACGTATGCATGCAACACAGATACAAGTCCGTAGAGACAGAGATGTAGGCAAAGGGACAGCAAACTACTAAAACCTAGAGACACAGTGCAACATTCTGCCAACACAGACAGTGGGACACAATGACACTGAAAACCAAGGAAACATACGCAGACCCAAAGATACACAGACCCATGGGACATAAGAAAGACAAGCTTAAACACGGACACTGGGGCACACAGACACTAATACATAGAGACTCTGCTTTACAAAGATACTATGTCTAATCTCAGTGCTCAAGAGGCAGAGGCGGGTAGATCTCTAAGTTTGAGGCCAACTGATCTACAGAGTGAGTTCCAGGACAGTCAGGACTACACAGAGAAATCCTGTCTTGAAAGCCAAGAAAAAAAAAGATATTAAGTCACACACAGATGCTCACATCATCAACACAACACATTCGAAGACATGTAACACAGGAACTCTGCGGATACACGATGCTACTTAAAGATACGCAGTCACATCAATATGGAGAGGCACATATCTGAGGCGTGTTAGGTCCTGAGACACAGTGCTATTAGGGTGCTCAGTACAGAGGTACATAGAAACTGAAGGTGGAAAATACAAAGCAGCATGTCAACACAGGACCATGCTGGTGATGAAAAACACCGATATATGACACAAAGAGATGCAGAAAACCACAAATCTTGTGTTTGATCCAGGCATAAATGGTCAATAAAAATGCTCAGTGTAGTTCTAAGCCAATAGTACACCCAGTCAATGAGACATACAGAATCGGAGGAAGACAGACACCTTGACATAAATACACCAAGAAATATAGGCACAAGGATATGCATTCATTAACACACACACACACACACACACACACACACACACTGTGGGACATAAATATACTATCATATTCACACAAGCATCAAGAGACTATTGAACATAGATATTCTAGGACACACAGATACTAGGGCAAATAGGCAATGGCTTACACTTTCACTGAGAAATAAAACTGAAATACACACATGTAGACACACATGCATCCATAAAAACCTCAAAACATGGGGAAATACACAGCTCTGGGACAGATAGACCATACACACATAAGACATGAAGACCCTGGGAAACAGGCATTAGGCTATATAGACAATGAGACACAAATCCAAGCATGTGTAGTCAATAGACACAGATACCTGCAACACACGAACAATAGGATACACACACACACACACACACACACACACACACACACACACTGGAACACACAAATTGAGACAAATAAATATTGGAGTGTACACAGACTATATGGCATACAGACTCTAGAAAACAGACATTAAGGTGCATAGCCACAATTTGAAACAGGAAAATCAAAGACACCGTGATCTATGCCATTAAGTTACTTCCTAATATACTACTAAGGCAGGTACAGTCACTGGGATACAAAGAGAATAGTACGTACACATAAAGGCAAATACCAGTGCCAGAAATCATAGACGCCAGGATGTGCAGACATGGACTGGAAGATTCCCAGACACTTGTATATAGAGGTCAACAGGACACATAGTCACTGGAACACTGAGACACTGAAATAAATACAAAACCACTAGGATATAAAGACAGCAAGGCTCTCAGAGGCTAAAACATACAATCCATAGATACATAGTCACTGGGATATACACAAACATTGTAACACTCAAGCCACTGGGACAGACACAGCAATGGGACACACAAGTAGTAAGGTGTGAAGGCAATGGAGCCCAAAGCACGTGAGCTGTTCCTGACTCTACACACCGAGGAACCTGAGGGAGAAGTGAGTTAGTTGAATTAATGAGGAAAGGGCTTCATGACGGCTCCAGAGAAAGGAAAGGGTGTGCCAGTGTGTGAAGGTGTGACTAACGTCACAGCAGGGGAAAGGAAGTGATGGAAAAAAGAGAGTGGGCAGGGAAGTCTAACCTTTTCCGATGGCCAATAGAATCACTGTGGCCTGGGATAGAGAATAGCAGTGTTTAAAAGCAGATGGCAAAAAGGAGGAGGGAGGGCAGAAAAGAGCAGGTCGCTCTGAGGTATCGGCAGACTCTGTCTTCTGCTCACATGTATACCTTGAATTCATTCATTCAACAAACATTCATCGTAGGCTTTCTCTGTGCCCAACTCTGTGCTGGGCCTTATGAATCAAACAGGGATGAGACATGGGCCCGTTGTCCCAGAAGTGCTGATCACACTTGGGGATATGCCCACTGCAACAGATGGTGATGACACAGTATGACCAAGAGGGCAGCCCTTCCAGAAGAGACCGGATCAAGGTCTAATGTAAAAGAGTAAAGAAGAACTAGTCAAGGAACATGGGAAAGAAGAGCAGTCAACACAGATGTTGTCTAGAGAACAGGCAGAAAGACTCATTCTTGTAGTCAGTCATGCATTTCACATTAGTAAACTGTAGTGACTGTGTGCCACATGCTAAGAATTCGGAAGGGAAGCGCTGTGTGTGACCATGTGCTTAGGGAGTTTATTGTCTGCAAGAGAACGGATGAAGCTGCCCCTTTTTGTATGGCTAACAGTTTACTGTGGCGGGAACAGAGAAAGCAAGGGTGGGAGGAGAGGATGAATCAATGAAAGAGGAGACAGAGTCAAGTCAGGATGCTCTTGTGGCCCACGGAATTTGGACTAGGGCAGAGGCTGTAGGTTTGAGAGAGGAGGGAGAGCTGCCGAGATAATAAGATAGAGCCATTGTGGTGGACGATTTGATTGGCAGTCGGGAAGAAAAGAGAGTCCAGTGTGGTTGCCATGGTTATTTGTAGTTTACTCAAGTGGGCAATGTTGGAGCCAATTCCTGACACACAGGAGCATAGATGTAGACCGTAATAAAGCGAGCACATCACAGTGTCTGGGGGCTTCTTACCTCTTCCCCTAAACCTTCTGAGGTTTCATAGCTCTCTTAGATAGAATCATTGTAGCTGCAAATGGCAGAAAAGCCTATTCAAACTGTTTTAATAAAGGGAATTTATTGGTCCTATAACTGGAAAGGAATTCAAACCTATAGGGAAGCTAAATGAAAGCTGAGCCAGTCTATCTGCTTAGTGCCCCCAGGGATCCAGCTTCTTGCATCCTCTCTCCCTTCTGCCTTGCGCAGAGCTCTGCATCCTATGCTCAGCTCTTCTGGTCTAGTGATGACTGTCACTGGAACAACCACTGATCAAAAGTCCTGAGCGGCACTGTTATTTTAGCACCCCCACCACAGAAATCAATCCTTGTCTCCTGAAATATGGGATTGTACCAATTAGCCTAAAGCAAATCTGGGAGCATTTTTGGATGGCTCCAAGGACAGTGCCAACACCACCCAACCATACGGTGCATCCACTCTCAAAACCAATTTCTCCACGTCAACTTCCTAACATAGCAAGCTAGTAAAAATAAGAAGGAAATGGGATTTAAATAAAAAGGGGGGAGGTATTTTCCCTTTTCTCCTCTGAGGCTGGAATGCTTTACCTACATAGGAGCTTTTTGAAAACTAGCACCAAATTCTCTAAAGCAAGGTTTCAGATTGGAAGGGCTTACACCAGAAGTGACCTTAGAAGATAAGGAGACTTCGGAAAACAAGAGAAGGGGAAGAAAGCATTGCGTTGTAGTTGATATCTGTCCTAGTCAGCTTTCCTCTCTCCCTCTCCATACCCCCTACCTTTTACATATTTTTTTTATTTCTTTGAGAATGTCATGCTGGACAGTAGTGGTGCATGCCTTTAATCCCAGCACTTAGGAGAAAGAGGCAGGCAGATCTCTGAGTTTGAGGTCAGTCTGGTATACAGAGTATGTTTCTGGACAGCCAGGGCTACACAGAGAAATTTTGTCCTGAAAAAAAACAAACAAAAACAAAAGGACCTGAAAAAAAGAGAATGTCACACATACAACATATCTTGAATACCCTCCACTCCTCCCCCACCTCTTCCCAAATGCAACTGCTCCCCAATTTCATGTCTTTTTTGTTGTTGTTGTTAGAAGAGACTTTATTGCTGCAGATGTCCTGGTCCTGGTCCGCAGGGTCTTAAATCTCCCCACCCCGTGTCTGGAGAGTTCCCCAAACCAAATCTCATACAGTGTATTTTGATCATATTCACCCTCCTGTAACTCCTACTCCATTCTTATTCTCTATCCACTCAACTTTGGGTCTCATTATTTATCTATTTATTTTAATAATTTCTTTTCTTTTTTTTTAAAGAAAAACTATCTTTTTCATTTTACATACCAATCCCAGTTCCCACTCCCTCCCCTCCTTCCATTCCCTCCACCTACAGGATGGTTCAACATACGAAAATCTATCAGTGTAATCCACCATATAAATAAACTGAAAAAACCAATATGATCATCTCATTAGATTCTGAAAAAGCATTCAACAAAATCCAACACCCCTTCATGATAAAGGTATTGGAGAGATCAGGGATACAAGGATCATACCTAAACATAATAAGGGCAATATGCAACAATCCAACAGCCAACATCAAATTAAATGGAGAGAAACTCAAAGTAATTCCACTAAAATCAGGAATAAGACAAGGCTGTCCACTCTCTCCATATCTATTCAACATAGTGCTTGAAGTTCCTGCTAGAGCAATAAGACAATAAAAGATCAAGGGGATTCAAATTGAAAAGGAAGAAGTCAAACTTTTGCTATTTGCAGATGATAGTGTACATAAGTGACCCCAAAAATTCTACCAGGGGACTCCTACAGCTGATAAATACCTTCAGTAATGTGACAGGTTACAAGATCAACTCAAAAAAAAATCAAATGACAAAGAAGTGTCCTCATTTTTTAAATAAACAAACAAAATCAACATGTCCGATTTGTACTGCCCATATACTCTTGGATATGTGACCAAACACTGGAGCATGGTGGACCTGACTTAAAGAAAACTGTGCCTCTCCCTCTCCTGCCAACCATCAAATGGCAATAGCTCCTCAGCTAGAGCTGCAAATTCATTGCCAACTCTCTCTCCATGCCGGGATTCTGGCTTGAGCTTGTTCCAGCCATATGCATTTGCATACTAACTGTTGTGAGTTTGTGTGTGCCTTTGCCCTGCTTTGTCTGGAAGACTGCTTCCTTGTAGTCATGGACTACCTCTGGCTCTTGCAATCTTTCTGCCTCATCCTTCATAATGATCCAGGAGGAGATGTTGGGCTATAGATGCCTCCATTTGGGGCTGAACATTCCAGTCTCTTATTCGCTGCACTTTGACTAGTGGGTCTCTGTGTTGCTCATCATCTGCTGCAAACAGAAACTTTTATGATAAGGATTGAGAATGTGCTAATAAGTCATTAGAAATATATTTAATACTATGTCCGTTGAGCAGAATAACAAAAATGATAACTCTCCCTTGGGGTCTATGACCAGTCCAGCCACCGTCTCTTGACCCCAATCATAGATCCATCTTGAGTTTCATCCTGTGAATCAGGTATGATGTCCTAGTTAGCACTAATTGTCAACTTGGCATGTCCCACAGTCATCTGGGAGGAGAGCTTTAATTGAAGGGTTACCTACATTAGATTGCCTTGTGGGCATGTCTGGCTGGGGGTGTCTCTCTCAATCACTGATTGATGCAGAAGGGCCCATCCTACTGTGGTCAGCATCATCTCTAGGCAGGCAGTCCTAGGACATTTAAGAAAGCTATGTGAGCCAGTCAGTTTGTGAACTGGGAAACAGTGGTTCTACCAGTTCTTGCATCCAGTTTCCTGCCTGAGTTCCTATCCTGACTTTCATCAATGATGGACTGTGACCTAGAAACATAAACCAAATAAACCCATTCCTCACAAACTTGTTTTTAGTCAGAGTATTTTATCACAGCAACACAAAACAAAATAGGTTGTGTGCAATACCTAGGACAGAAAAAACCTGAAGCAGATTTTAAAACTAGCTAAACTTTGAATTCACTTCTACCACATACACAGGTCCATTAGCAGAAACAGGAAGATATATTGACTCATCAATAGGTGATGCAGCCGGGCAGTGGTGGTGCACGCCTTTAATCCCAGCACTTGGGAGGCAGAGGTAGATGGATCTCTGTGAGTTCGAGGCCAGCCTGGTCTACCAGAGCTAGTTCCAGGACAGCAAGGGCTGATACACAAAGAAACCCTGTCTCATTACCTCCCCCAAAAAATAGGTGATACAGAAACAAGCAAAGCTGCTAGGAAGCCAATACTTTCCTTGAAAAACAAATGTTTTATAGAGACAATGCAGCAGGGCATGATGGTGCACACCTTTAATTCCAGCACTTGGGAGACAGAGATAGGAGGAGATTTGTGAGTTCGAGGTCAACCTGATCTACAAAATGAGTTCCAGGACAGCCAGGACTGTTACACAGCGAAACCCTGTCAAGAGAGAGAATATACAACATAAACGTCATTTTAAATATTGGTTTTTATGATTTTTAATTATGTGTACTTGCGGGACAGGTACATGAGTGTAGGTGCCTGAACAGGCTAGATCCATGGGTTCCACCTGGAGCCAGAGTCACGGGCTGTGAATGCGACTCAAGTCCTCTACAAGAACAGTAAGTACCTTTAACCACTGAGCAGCCTATTCAGCCCTAAAGATACAAATTACTAAAACAGAAAAGCAAGGACGGAAGGTGTAGCCCAGTTGGGTAGAGTTATTGCTTGGCACGTATAAAACTCTGAGTTCAATCATCAATCCTGCATAACCAGATATGGCGGCTCATGCCAGTAACCCCAGGACTTGGAAGGTGTGAACAATATGGTCAGGCTCATCACCCTTGACTACATAAGGATTTAAGGCCAGCCTGGATTATGTGAGACCTTGCCTCAAAAAAAATTATTTAAGAAGGTATAAGATGCTTGAGTGGCCATGAACCTGAGACTAGGTAGGCCATGGGCCTAGAGAAAAACCAAATACTTCGTTCTGCTAAAGCAGCTGTTCCCAACTTGTGGGTCAACTCCTTGAGAGTCGAGTGACCCTTTCACAGGGTCACCTAAGACCATCAGAAAACACAGATATTTACAAGACAATTCATAACAGTAGCAAAACTACAGTTATAAAGTAGCAATGAAAATAACTTTGTGGTTGGGGGGTCACCATAACATGAGGGACTGTATTAAGGGGTCGTAGCATTATGAAGGTTGAGAACTGTGCTGAAGAAACAGAGCAGTAAAATGACTCTTAATGGCATTCTTCTGTCCCCATAGATCCACGTCTCACACAGCTGTCATTAGAGAAGCTTCCTTCTCCAGAAGACAGGAACTGATACAGAGACCCACAGCTGGAGAATGTGCATAGAGCGAAAGACTAAATCAGGTGCCCTCATCCTTCCCCTCAGGGCTCAGGGAGCTGTGCAGTAGAGGAGGTGGAAAGGTTGTAAAAGTCAGATGGGATCAGTGACACCAAGGAAACCGTGCCTTCCAGACACAACAGTACTGACGTACATATGAAGTCATAGAGTCTGTGATAGCACGCACAGGGCCTGCACAGTTTCAAGGAGACACGTCCCAGCAGGGGAGAGGAAAACAGACACAGGCTCTCACCTCTACTCAAGAAGCTACCTCCAATTGGTACCTGCTTGCAAAGGAAAAATTAAGTTTTCTCCAATGGAGTCTCACTGGGTGTATAAGGCACATTTAAGGGTAGTATCCATGCCCAGCAGTAAATAGCAAACACAAAACAAATGAAATGGGGTTTGTATATTTCTTTTTATGTCTCCTATTGCTTTGATTGGGCATTTTTTACACTCCAGGTCTTTTGCTTATATATTATGTTTTCTGACTTTACTTGAGAGGAGATGAGAAAAGGCTTGGAGTTGAGTAGGCAGGGAAGTTGGAAGTACCTGAGAGGAGATGAGGGAGGACAAATCATGATCAGAAGAATATATTGTAAGAAAAAAATATTCTCAACAAAAAAGTGGAAAAAATAAAATAGGGTAAAGAAAGCATGGTTTGTATAGCTTCCTGGAAAGCTATAGGATCCAGGAGAGCTACCCTGAGAAGGCAGCATTTCAACTGAGATCAGAGTATAAATAAGGGCTCAACCATAGGCGTATCTGGAGTCAGAATGTTCTAGGCTAGAGAGAAAGACTAAAGCATAATTGTAAGCTGAGAGCATATTGGACTATGAGAAGCTTGATTTGTTGTCAGAGTCAATGCTCAGTCAACGCTCAGTCAGCACCAACTGGTCTACACAGTGAGGTCCAGGACAGCCAGGCCTGCTACACAGGAAGCCTGTCTCAAAAACAAACAAAAAGAAAGAAACAAAAAAAAAGAATCAGGGCTGCAATGTGATAAAGCCTGAATCTAGGGCGAGAGCAGTGAGTGTTGAGGACGAAATGAATTCTAGGGTTTTTAAGGATAAATAACAGCTCCAAAACAACACAATAGACTTTAAGCCAGTTGTAACTAAGGAACCAACAAAAGATCATTCGTAGGCTACCTAGGAGAGTAAGTGGATCATGTGTGACTCTTGCAGGGAGTAAGTTCTGCCCTAGCAGTTTGGGGATGAAATAAAATAACTTCAAGCATTCTAGAAGCAACACATATGAATCTCATGTAAAAATAAGATATAGGTCAGGTACTGGCCTATGTGTTGCTTTATATAGGTTAGGTCCTGTCCTATGTATTGAAAGCAACAGCAGTAACAAGACCCCCCTTGAAAAAAAATGCCACCTTTAACCAAGAAGGTATTTGCAATCGATACCTGCTGGAAAAGGAAACATCAGTTTTATCCAATAGAGTGTCACTGGGGATATCGACCATCAATTTGTGTCCATAGATCTACGTCTTCGCTTTGCTCGCTCTTTCCAGAATGCCGGGGTTATGCTGTTGGCAATGACTCGTTGTTGAACAGTTCTGAGCAGAGGCAGGCTATGGTGTAGGGGTGGGGCTTTGGGGAATAAGGTAGTGTTATAGAGGACAGGACAGAGGAAGTTAAGGCTTTGAGATGACGAGTCAACTATGAAGATCTATGGGAAGGAGTTCTATGTTCACAGTTTGGATTCTGAAAACTAAGTCTCTGTCAACTTGGGGCTTTGTGCCCTAGAATGGTGGAGCTTGAGAAGAGACTCTCCAGACAGAGGAAACCTACCAAGCTGAAGCTCCATAGGTGCTTCTGCCTGGTGCCCACTCATTCCTTCCTCCAGGGAAAGAATCATGAAGACACTAAGCTCACTAGGAGGCTGATGAGTCTTAGTGGTACTGTGTCCATGAGAGATTAGTCTCTCATCCACAAAAATGCTTCTCCCGAATGGTGAGATTTTAGACACCAGGAAAAAAGACATAAGAGAAAGTTTTATTTTAGGTTGAGGGCTTGGTTGTCAACCCACCAAATTAGAATGAGTTCTCCAAACATGGAGCTATCCAACGTATGTGTTCTTCCTTGACAAGCATTCTGACAGAGTGAGAAATGATGTTTCTTGGAGTGAACATTGATTTCAGATGAATTCCAATGTCTTTTCCAGTCCTGATGTACTAGGTTAAGGATGGCAGTAATGAGTCTTCCCTCTTGACTACCTCCAAAAATCGTTGGAATTTCTACTCTTTATCTTGGTGGCACCTATGAACCTATAGGAGTTGACTCGGGCTCAACACTTCCCTGGGCAATACCCTCCCTGGACCCCTGAATCATCTTACAACACTATCTGATTCCATTCCAGCTTCTGATGCTGTCCGTCTGCCTTGAGCAGAGCCTAGAGAAGGCGAGGGATGCAACTATATTGATGTTGGATGCCCAGAAAACTGCTAGGATGCACCACTCGCGCACTGTAACAGGGAAGGCTGGTCCAGGAGTGGAGCGCTGATCTACTTGGAGCTTGATTTACTGCCACCTGATCTAGAATAAAACCCCCCAAAGGTAGCTAAATATTGTTATCTTCTCCAGTCAACACATGGACTCAACTGGAACCTAAGAAATGGTAGGTTATTTGTGTCCAAGGTCAATTAAAGATTAGATACAGTTACATAACACATCTACATGGTAAAAACTGGAGGTGATTCTCAGCTATAAACAAAAATCAGTATAAGGCATGCATAATTTACTGGACCTATCTACATCATTACTTACTACAGTAACCTACTTACAATACTCACAGAATCTGTGGGTAGTCAACTGTCTTCAACTTTCTCTCTCTCTCTCTCTCTCTCTCTCTCTCTCTCTCTCTCTCTCTCTCTCTCACACACACACACACACACACACACACACACCCTTACATGCTACCCACACTTATTGAAATGTCACACACATTCATTCAGATTTAGTCATCAAGTCTCATGTCTGCCTTTTCCAGCTGTCAGTTCTGATCACCTAAATGTCGCACATTCAACTTACTGGGAGGCTACACAATCCTCAGACAATGCTATTGTACACACTGTATGTACTTATCAATGCTCCTTGGTTACATGATGTATGTAGGCATCTTCAGATAGCTTGCTATATTCAAAGTGTGGTCTCTATATCAGCAGCATTAAAATTACATGTGAGACTGAAAATAATGCAGAATCTCATGTCCCACTCAGCTACAATGAACTAAAATCTGCATTTCAACAAGACTCCTAGGTGATTCATGTTATGCACATTAGAAGTAAATCTCATTAACCATCATATTTCAAGTGCCTATCAGGTGCTCAATAGATGGCTTTTAAATAAATTAGTGACACCATGCTCATCAAAATGTCAACCATGCTCATCAAAATGTTCCTTCTTGTAATTACCCTCTGAAGTACATTTCTGAAAGAAATTCTTGCTCATGTGTATATAAGGAGAAATGCAAAGGAATTCTCACCAGAAAAAATAAGAAAACAGAGCAATGACAAATAAAGTATTTATTATCTGCTCTGTGGTCATAATTAGTGAAAAAAACAGGCACTATTATAGATGAAAGTATAATCGAGCGAAAAACAATTAAGTTATAGGATTATAAATTTACATGAGACTACTCATACTTCATTGGAGAACAATATACAGTATTGTTTATGGATACATTAATATGCAATGAAAATATAAAACTTATGAGAAAATAAAAAACAAGTTCAGGGTAAAAGAATTAGGAGCATCAGGGGTTTAAACATGTTATTTTCTAAAAAGGACAATATCTGAAGCAACTTAGGCACACTATTAAAATTTGGCAAAAGCCTGGCAATGGTAGTGCACACCTTTAATCCCAGTACTAGAGAGAGAGAGGCAAGTGGATCTCTGTGAGTTCCAGGACAGCCAGGGTTGTTACACAGAGAAACCCTGTCTCAAACAACCACAAAGAAGTAAAATTGGTGAATCCGAGGGTGGGAGCGGGTGCAGTACTAGTCCCTGGTTTGTGAATATTTAATTGAATAAGGTAAAAACATGAATGAGGAGAAAAGAAGACACTCTGCTAATCTTTCATGTTTCATCTCCCCAAAAATTCAGCATTTTTTCTTCCACTATATTTCCCAGAAAAATTCACTTTCTCAAGTCGGTTGGTCACTCTTCATTCATAGACTGGCACCAGCTCCCACAAATACTTGATTCATGTGGCTTTGATCTTAACCCCAGGCGGGGCTTCTTACGGGCCTCCTGTGGGCTAGCATCAACCAGGACACTTAATAATGACTGCAGGAAAGAGACTCCAGAGGCTGCTCTTTCCCAGACCACTCTCGCCTCACTAATAATTCATATTCACACTCGGGTTTCATGCTCAGTCAGAAGGCAATGCCCAAATACTTTGACTGAATTCTTCTCTAATTCCCATTCCTCTGTCCCAAGCCTGTTCAACACTACTTTCTTTTGGTAGTTGTCTTACACTGTCACAAAACTGCGTCCTGGCAACTCTGTGCTTCTTCCACAGTGGCATGCCACATGCCTCTAGTCACACAACTTCATCTCCCACATATGTTCACATGCATTTTATTGAACAGGCAACTTTCACTTGTCCTTAAAAATTGTTGGAGAACCCCAGCTAAGAATCTAGAAAACCCCAGCTAATAATCTAAGCAACACAAGCAATAGTGGAGAGGGTGCCTTAACTGCCTTTCCCCTGCAAGTAGATCGATGTCGACTTTAATTGTTCTCATAGAACCTTCATCCAGTAACTGATGGAAGCAGATGCGGAGATTCACAGCTAAGCACCGGGTAAGCTCCTGGAGTCCAGCTGAAGAGAAGGAGGGACAATATTATGAGCAAAGTGGTCAAGACCATGAGGGGGAAACCCACAGAAACAGCTGACCTGAGATAGTGGGAGATCACTGACTCCAGACAGATAGTTGGGGAACTAGCATCAGAGCAAACTAGACCCTCTGAATGTGGGTGACAATTATTTGTCTTGAGCAGTTTGTGGAGACATTGGTCGTGAAACCAGTGTTTATCCCTAGCACATGAACTGGCTTTTTGGAGCCCATTTCCTATGGAAGGATACCTTGCTCAGCCATGATACAGAGAGGAGGACCTTGGCCCTGCCTCAAGTGATGTGACAGATTCTGTTTACTCCCCATGAGAACCCTCACCCTCTTTGAGGAGTGCATGAAAGTGGAGGGGGAGGTGATGGGAGGGGGAGGAGGGAAGGGAGAAGGAGAAGGAACTGGGATTGGTGTGTAAAATAAAAAAGATTGTTTTAAAAAATAAAATCAAAATATTTAAAAAATTGTTGGAGGAAGCATCTACCCCATCCGTGACCTGCTAGAGCTCAACAGGAGAGTAGGCATTAGTCTTGTGGACCCAGGTTGCAAGATCTCCCTGACCCCGGGCAGCAATGGATGTCTAAGAAGATCGTCTAGCAATGACGGTGCAACAGAAACCAGGGGCCTTGCACCACACCAGTGATTCTTGTCAATAAATGCTTGCGTGTAAAATATATGGATAAAGGGGTTACTGTGTGACTCACTGTGTCACACTGCAGCTTCCACAGTGAGATTTTTTCCCCTTCTTTTTTCTTCCTATCTTTTTCTATTAAATTTTCTTTTGTTTTATTTTGGGGTGGGGAGGAGATGGGTGGGATTGGGAAGCATGATGTGAAAGACACAAACAATAAATAAAACATTAAAAAATGTTGGAGGATGGTGAGAAGGTTCAGTGGTTGAGCATTGCTGCTCCTGCAGAGAACCCACGTTCAATTCCCAGCACCTACATGATGGTTCACAATTATCTGTAACTCCAGTCCCAGGGGCTCTGAATGGCCTCCCCAGGCTTTGCAAACATAGGTGCACAGACATACATGCAGGCAAAATATCTATGTACATAACATAAAAATGAAAGAAATAATTTATTTTTATCATATTCTTAGCTGTTAATATATCTTTATGCCAATGCATCTAATGCATCTTATATTCATGTTTCCTTGTAGTAATAGGAGTGGCGGGGCTACGTTCCAGCACCCGGCTGCCCTCATGGCTAGCTTTACCCGAAATAATTACACAGAAACTGTATTCTTTTAAACACTGCTTGGCCCTTTAGCTCTAGCCCTTACTGGTTAATTCTGATATCCCGATCAACCCATCTCTAATAATCTGTGAGCACCGGTCTTACCGGGAAGATTCTAGCCTATGTCCATCCTGGGTCGGAGCTTCATCGCGTGTGTCTAGGAGAGCAGAGCTATCC
>NC_022026.1:56449809-56451030 GCF_000317375.1 Microtus ochrogaster
AGAGCTAGTTCCAGGACAGGCTCCAAAACCACAGAGAAACCCTGTCTCGAAAAACAAAAACAAAAAAACAAAAACAGAAAAATGACCTGAAACAAGAGGCAAGACTAGTAAGGACAGGGAAGAATTCAAGAGGCTGCAAAGGATTCAAGGACAGCACAGATTGAAGACTGGACATTCAATGTGTGATACATACATGTATTAAAATGACACAGTCTAGGACATTATTTGTAAAATGAACATGTGTAAAATATAAAATGGAAAATGGACATATGTATTTTTAGATTAACATCTATATAGTTTCACATTGCTCAAACAGTATGTCAGCGTCATTCTAGAGGCTAGATCTTGGATTGTCCTTGGATTGTCTCCAAAGCTCTATGGTATTCAGAGTTACTGTTGTACCATTGTTGTTTGCTTGGTAGTTCAATGTATATAGTACCAAGGACAAGTCTGAACACTGTTCTCTCTGAACCTTTGATTGCTTTAAGCATAAGTTTCCATCTTGAATGTGTCTTCTGTATCTTTGGTGTTCCACATTGGTAGTATTCAGTTCCCTTACCTTATGTACTCTCTCCTGCTTGGGCCAACTGAGCAATCATATACAGATCATCATTAGGCTATGAGCACT
Organism: Microtus ochrogaster; assembly: GCF_000317375.1. Taxonomy (NCBI): domain Eukaryota; kingdom Metazoa; phylum Chordata; class Mammalia; order Rodentia; family Cricetidae; genus Microtus; species Microtus ochrogaster. The sequence goes on from NC_022026.1 coordinate 56,450,438, forward strand.
GAGAACGAGAATCCTAAAGTGTGTGGAAAGGGGGTTCTCCCAGGACTGCTGGAGCAAGCCTGAAATGAGCCACTGCTGCTTTTTCTCCCCTTGTCTGTCATCTGCTCACTAAGCGATACAGAAAGGTTTTATGTGATGTTTTTTAATGTTGAACGTATGCACAAAGGGAATCTGCAGGGTAAAGGGCACTTAATCTAATGAAACAACAACAGCAACACCAAACTGAAATCCTAACTCCTCCAGAGTCCTCAGCGGCAGGTTACACGTGCCTCTCAATCCAGTTGTGCGCCATTACATTAGGACCATACGTGGGCTTTACGTCATGATGCAAATCTACGTAGCCACCATGCAATACAGAAATGGAAGGGATATTTAAAACTTTCTGAAAGTTTTCATGTAAAGATTTTTTAAAAAGCCCCTTTTATGGGCAACTCACTTTGGGTTATGTCGGGTTTCTACGTATTCGAAACTGTTAGGTCAATTGAGTTCAACGGATGTAGTAATATGAGTGGTGGGGCTGCTCCCCAGCACCCCACTGCCCGCACGGCTAGCTTTACCCGAAATAATTACACGGACACTGTGTTCATTTAATC
>NC_022026.1:56467777-56473935 GCF_000317375.1 Microtus ochrogaster
CCGCTGCTGCCTCGCCGGACCCCTCTGGACCCCGCCGCTTGCCTCTGCCTCCACGCCGGTCCCCGCCGCCGCTTGCTTCTGTCGCCGCCGGTCCCCCAGAGCCTAATTTTGATTGCAGCGCTGTGTCGCTCCGCCGGCGCCACGACCTACAATGCTTTAGTTCTTAAAAATAAAAAAGAAAGAATTTAATTGGGGCTTGCTTATAGTTTCAGAGGATTAGTCCCTTATTATCAAGTCAGGGAGCACAATAGCATATAGACAGGCACTGGAGCAGTACTGAGAGCTACATCCTGATCCATAGGCAAAGAGAGAGACTCTAGGCTTGGCACCGGCTTTTGAAGCCTCAAAGTCTATCCCCAGTGGACTGGCTGGTTTGGTGTCAACTTGACACAAGTTGAAGTCATCAGAGGAAGGCGCCTCCTGGAGATCCAGCTGTAAGGCATTTTCTCAATTAGTGATCAATAGGGGGGCCTAGTCCATGTGGGTGGTGCCATCCCTGGGCTGCTGGTCCTGGGTTCTATAAGAAAGAAGGCTGAGCAAGTCATGGGGAGCAAGCCAGTAAGCAGCACCCCTCTATGACTTCTGCCCTGTTTGGGTCCCTGTCCTGATTTCCTTCAGTGATAAACAGCAGTGTGGAAGTGTAAGCCAAATAGTCTTTCTTCCCCAGCTTACTTTTCGGTCATGGTGTTTCAGCAATGCAACAGAAACCCTAAGACACCCAGTGACACACTTCCTCCAACACAGCTCCTAATCCTTTCAAATAGTGCCACTCCCTGGAGACCAAGCATTCAAATCTATGAGCCTCCAAGGGCCATTCTCTTTCCAACTGTACGCCAGAATAAATTCTCTCTTCTACAAATTGTCTTAGTCATGGTGTTTTATCACAGCCAAGAAAAGTAACTAATACATTGATCTTTTGAAGTCTTCAATTTTCAAATAAAGAATATATTGTAAAGAGTTATGTATTCTCTATCTATCTATCGCAACCATGCAAACTTTTTATTCAGAGAATCCTTGCCTATGCCTATATCTTTTTAAATTTTATTTCATTTTAATTTAATTTAATTGTGTGAATGTTTTGCTTGCATGTATTTATTGTAGCACGTGAGTGCCTGGTGCCCACGAAGGTCAGAAGACAGTCCCAGAGTCTCTGGAACTGGAATTATGGACACTTATGAGCCACCATGTAGATGCTGGGAATTGATTACAGATTTTCTGCAAGAACAACAAGTGCTCTTCATCACTGAGGCATCTCTCCAAACCACCTCTATCTTCTGTTTTGTTTTGTTGAGACAGGGTTTCTCTGTGTAACAGCCCTGGCTGTCCTGGAACTCACTGTAGACCAAGCTGGCCTCAAACTCACTGAGATCTGCCTGCCTCTGCCTCCCATGAACTGGGATCAAAAGCATGCACCAGTATCGCCTGGCACCTATATCTTTTTTTAGTTAAATTACATTGTTTATTTATTGTGTGCGAATATGCACATGCCTGTCCCACAGCATGTATGCGAAGGTCAGAACAATTTTCGAGAGTCAGTTCTCTCCTTCCACAATATGGGTCTTGAAGCTCAAACTCAGGTTTTCCAGATTAGGCGGCAAGTGCCCTTAGCCACTGAACCATTTCATCAGTCCACATATGTTTAAGTCGTTTACTATTATATATGTATATGTACGGGTGTATAAGTGCCACCGAATATGTGTGAAGTTCAGAGAACACCTTCGGAACTCTCCTTCCACCATGGGCTCTAGGGGTCAAATTCAGCTTGAGCTTGCATGGTAGGCATTTTGACTGACTGAGTCATCTCTCTGACCCTCTATGCCTATATCTTGAATTATTTGTCTTATTTTTACCTATAACTAATGTGGAATGTCCTTCTGTATATGTGTTGCTCTTATTAGTTAATGAATAAAGCTAGAACATAGCAAAGCTGGAAGAGACATATAGAGTAGGCAGAGTCAAGGGGACGCCATGTAGCTGCCAAAGGAGACAGACACTGGAACTTTACCAATAGGCCACAGCCTTGTGGTGATACACAGATTAATAGAAATGGGTTAATATAAGATGTAAGAGCTAGCTAGAAATGCACCTGAGTCATTGGCCAAACAGTGTTGTAATTAATATGGTTTCTGTGTGATTATTTGGGTCTGGGCGGCTTGGAAATGAACTAACAGTTTCCATTTACATATAACAGCTTCAAAGTTTCAGGTATTCATCAAGGTCTTCTGTCCATTTGGGATTGAGTTTTGTATAAGATAAGAAAGAAGAATCTAGTTTCATTATTTCACATACAGACATTCTATTTTCTCAGCATTATTTGTTGAAAACTCTATCTTTTCTTTTATGCATATTTTGCAATTTTATGAAATTCAGGTGGCTGTATCTGCAAGGATTTATATATGGGTCTTCTATTCCTTCTATCCCATTGAGCTTTTTTTTGTGCCAGCGCCATACTGTGGCCTATTTCAAGCTATACTATGGCTCTGTAGTATAACTTGAAATCAGTTATGGTGATACCACAGAATTGTACTTGGTACTTTTTGCTCAGAATTGCTTTGTCTATCCAGGGTCCTTTTATGCTTGCATACGAATTTTAAGGTATCTGCCCACTCTGAAGAATGAGACTAAAATTTTAATGGGATTGCACTGTATCTGTAGAGATTTTATGGCAAAATATCCATTTCCACAGTATTATTTCTTTTGATTCCATCATCTAGTGTCTTTTTCCATCTCTTTCTTCAGTGTTTTGAAATTTTCATTGTAGAGGTCTTTCTTCTTCCATGATGAGGCTTATTCCAAGGAAATTTTTGAGGCAATTCTGAAACTGTTTTGTTTTGTAATTTCTTTCTCAGTATATTTCGTATTGGTACATATCTTAGTCAATGTTCTATTGCTGTGAAGAGACACCATGATCACAGCAATGTTTTTTTTTTTTCGAGACAGGGTTTCTCTGTGTAACAGCTCTGGCTGTCCTGGAACTAGCTCTTGTAGACCAGGCTGGTCTCGAACTCACAGAGATCTACCTACTTCTGCCTCCCGAGTGCTGGACTGAAAGGGGTGCGCCACCACTAGCCAGTGGTTTTTCTCTATTTTTTGTTATGAAGACCTTTCCATTGATGAAGGAAAGGTATTGAAGTTGTCTGCTATTATTGTGTTGGGGTTAATCTTTTTTAAATATTTTCACCCTTTGTTTATATTTGTCTTTGTTAATAGAATATTTTCCTTGGAGCAACAAGTAGATGAATTCTGTTTTTTAATCAGTTTGCTATTCTGTGTCTTTTGAATGGGAGAATTTAGTTAATCAATATTCAAAATTATTATTAATAAGTGTATATTAATTCCTGTCACTGTGTTGATTTTGTAGTGTTTTGTGTCTTCCTAGTCATCATTTGTTTAGTTCTTGTAACATGGTTTAGTCTATCCTGATGTCTCCTGAATGTATTTATCTTTGTTTTCATTCTGAAGTACTCTTCTAAGTATCTACTCTACTGTTGGCTTTGTGATCATGCATTGCTTTATTTTGTCTTACTGATGAAAAATAATCTTTCTCCTTCAATTATAGTAGATAGTTTTGCCCAATATAGTAACCTGAGTTGACAATTATTCTCTTTCAATACTTGAAATGTGTCATTCTGCATTCTATTGGCTTTGGGGGTTCTATTAAGAAACCTACTATGATTTTAATAGGTTTGTTTTATTTGTGACTTGGTGATTTTTTTTCTTGTAATCGCCAATGTTTTTCTTTGTTCTCTATGCTTGATGCTTTAGTTATAATATGATATGCGGAGGTTCCTTCTTGGTCTTGTATGTTTGTTGTTCTAAATTCCTTCTCAATCTAGATTGTCACCTCTTCCTCTAGATTTAGGAATTTTTTCAGCTGTTATTTTGCTTAATATATTGTTTATGCATTTAACCTGAAGTTCTTCACCTTCTTTTATTCCTATGATTCTTATATTTGAATTTTTAATGATGACCCATAGATATAATCTATTGTGTTTATACTTGCTTCTCATTTATCTTTGTTGATGTTTGAGTGTTCACCCTTGTCTGACCTTGATGACATTATATCTTCCACTTGATTCATTCCATAAGTGAGGTTTCCTAATGAGGTTTTTACTTGAATTACTAAGTTTTTCATTTTTAAAATGTCAATTTGATACTTTGGTATTTTTGTCTCTTTGTTGAATTCCTGTTTCATATCCTGTACTTATTTACTTGTCTACTTGTTTATATTCTATTTTAATTCATTTAGAAGTTTAATTGTGTCCTTGTGACTTTATCAAATATTTTCATAATTATTCTTTTATATTCTTTGTCTAATTCATTCTCATTGGGATTCATTACTGTGAAATTGGTACTTTTAAGGGTAGTCATAATGCCTTGACTTTTTCCGTGTTTTTTTATATTTTGTCATTTGAGTCATTTCACAAACTTGAATTTTTTATCATCTGCCTTTTTTTCAGTTGAAGGCAGTTTTCAAATTATTTAAAGATTATTAAAGATATGTAATATTATAATTAAGTAGTAAAAAGAGAAGACAGAGAAAACAGAGAGAGGTAATGAAATAAAAATGAGAAGGAATGCATGTGGGTTTAATGTGGGAAAACAGTAGCAAGTACACAGCAGAATGAGTACGGAAACATTCAGAACAATCCAAAAGAGATGAACAACATACAGACTAAAACAATGTTATTATGAGATATTCATACAAGAGTGAAGATTTTAAAAATCATGTAAAAATTACAAAAATTCAACAATATCAGAAAAATAAAGTTTACTAAAAGAATAATAGATTTTAAAATCACATCAGTCTACATCTGTGATGGCTGATAAAGCAAAGAGGGCAAATAAGGAGGGTAAAATTTGCAATCCCAGTTCAAACCTATAAAACCAGTTTTGGAGAATGTGTTGCCGCCGTGAAGTTTACACGCAGTGCTCTTTAGATTTGGTTTCTAGTACCACTGTGCTGAGTAATGTAGTTCTTCATTCGCTCCTTGATGCTCTTCATGGGTTGGCAGCAGCACTGGTATTAGGAGGGGAAGGAGAATCTTGCTAAGGCTCCTGCTGACCTCCGCAAAAGTTGTTGCTGGGAGACTACATGTCACACTTCAGCTCTAAGTCCAAACCAGGAATGAACCCCAGACTCTCTGACCATGGAGATGCATTCATTGGACTGTTGGTTCTTCCAAGGCTCTACAGCAGCACTCCTCTCTAGCTGTCATAGGAGTGTTAGAAGATGTATTGCTTGGTTTTGTGTGTCAACTTGACACAACTTGGAGTCATCAGAGGAAGGAGCCTCCATTGAGGAAATGCCTCCATGAGATCCAGCTTTAAGGCATTTTCTCAAATAGTGATTGATGGGGGAGGGCCCAGCCCATAGGGATGGGTGGTGCCATCCCTGGGCTGGTGGTCCTGAGTTTTATAAATAAAAAAAAAAGCCAGGCTGAGCAAACCAGAGCAAACAAGCCTGTAAGCAGCACCTCTCCATGGCCTCTGCATCAGTTCCTGCCTCCAGGATCCTGCCCTGTTTGAGTTCCTGTCCTGGTTTCCTTTAGTGATGAACAGAAATGTTAAAGTATAGGCTGAATAAACTAGTTTCTCCCCAACTTGCTTTTTAGTCATAGTGTTTTGTCACAGTAATAAAAACTCGAACTATGATAGCATAGGAGAGGATGCAAGCCATTGTCTCGCTGTTGCCATTGACTTTAGGGAGAACCCTACATGCTGGGGCTGAACCACTGCTTCAGCGTCTTCAGTTCTGAAGGATAGTCATCAATAATGTGTCCAGTCCTTGGCCATTAGTGAATTGTTTCTTCAGTGCCAGTGTGTGTTGGGCATCACTTCCCCTATAGTTTCTATTGATCTCAACTCACTGCTTGGTACATGGGCACTGTTTCATGTCTGCTTCTATAGGCTTCTCCATGGAGACATCACCAGACTTAATAAATGTATCTGTACCTATTATCTTTTGCAGGAATAAATAATAGTGTGTATTATTCTAACTTGTTTTCTTTTATGAAGTCAAATCAATGGGGGTTTTGATCAGCCATTCTCTTTTTTTGTGTTTAATTTATTTATTTATTAAAGATTTCTGTCTCTTCCCCGCCACCGCCTCCCATTTCCCTCCCCCTCCCCCAATTAAGTCCCCCCCTCCTCAGCCC
>NC_022026.1:56476145-56497665 GCF_000317375.1 Microtus ochrogaster
GGTGTTTATCAGCTGTAGGAGTTCTTTGGTAGAGTTTTTGGGGTCGCTTATGTATACTATCATATCATCTGCAAATAACGAAAGTTTAAATTCTTCTTTTCCGTTAATCAGCCATTCTTATCCCAAAGTCTCCAGCTAAAACATCTTTAAATTGCACAAAGCTTATAAAGTCTCAGAAAAGAAAAACCTTGAATTTTCTGTACATAATCCTGTCAAATAAAGGTTTTTTTTTCCCTGTATACCACTTGTTTTGCAAACTGGTCTATTTCCTTTCATTTGACTTATATAGGCTACCAGACCTAGAGAAGGGTATGGAGGTAGTGTTCACACTCTTATCTCTGGCTGCAAGAGAAGTTTCCTCTTCTTAGAGTTTTGCACTGAAGTGGAGAACTCTGGCTATAATCATCATCTCTACAGCAACAACCCCTGGAAGGAAGTGAGCCATGATTTCAGCTTCTTTTTTTATTACTAGGCAGTTCTACTCTTGGGTTTCGGCCACAATGTCTTTCCATCTTGTTCTCGGAGAGCATCAGCTGAATCTAAGAGAAAGATCCCCAAATTAAACAAAATCAAAGCCAAGAGGGTTTCTAATAACTCATATACTTCAAATTGTTCAAATAGACCAAAGCCCATTCAGCTCAGTTTTCTTGTTATTGTTTCCCAAATTAGCTACATTACCTGCACAACCTACATAAACAGGAGCCATTGAGAGACCCTAAATTCGAAATGCGGAAGCTCAAATGCACACATTCTGACAGCCTTCCTGTCCCTGTCCCTACTGGCTCAGTTCTCTTAGATGCCCCTGACTTCCTCATAGCCACAAATGACCTAAATAGGCTATCTTAAGAAACTATATCTATTGAGAATTTTTATATCCATTATAATTAGGAATATTGAGCAGTAATTTTGTTACTTGCTCTGTCTTTACTTCGTTCTGGTATTAGATTTATACTGGCTTCATTGAAGGAGTTTGGATATGTTCCTTCTCTTTCTTTTTCTTTCTTTCTTTTATTGGTTTTTAGAGACATGATTTCTCTTTCTTGCTTTGGAGCCTGTCCTGGTACTAGATCTTGTAGACCAGGCTGGCCTTGAACTCACAGAGATCCGCCTGTCTCTGCCTCCCAAATGCTGGGATTAAAGGCATGCACCACTACCACCTGGCTTGTTTTTTATTTTTTTAAATAATTTAAGAAGTATTGGTTGGGGCTGGAGAGATGGCTCAGCGGTTAAGAGCATTGCCTGCTCTTTCAAATGTCCTGAGTTCAATTCCCAACAACCACATGGTGGCTCACAACCATCTGTAATGAGGGCTGGTGCCCTCTTCTGGCCTTCAGGCATACACGAAGAAAGAATATTGTATACATAATAAATAAACAAATTTTTAAAAAAAGAAGTATTGGTTGTAGTTCTTCTTTGAAAGACTAATACAATCCTTAAATCATATGAGCCTGGTTTTGTTTTAGCCTAATGGCTGCTATTGCTGTTTCAATCTCCTTATTTATCATGGGTCTATTTAAGTTGTTGATCTCTTCTTGTGACTTTGGAGGTTTAGATGGATCTAGAAATTCACCCTTTTCTTTAAGATATTTTAATGCTGTGGAGTAATGCTCTTGTACACTGTAAAGATTTGTCACTCATATTGGTTTAATAAAACAACTGATTGGCCAGTAACCAGGCAGGAAATATAGGCAGAGTAACCAAACTAAGATTTCTATCTGGGAAGAGGAAAGGCAGAGATGCAGCCTCCAACCAAACACAGAGGAAACAAGATGAGAATTCCTTACTGAGAAAAGGTACCAAGCCATGTGGCTAAACATAGATAAGAATTATGGGTTAATTTAATTTGTAAGAGCTAGTTAATAATAAGCCTTAGCTAATAGACCAAATGGTTAATAATCAATATAGTCACTGTGTGTTTCTCCAGGACTGAACGGCTGCAGGACCAGGTGGGACAGAAACTTCTGTCTACATTTTAATTTAATATAGAATAGGTTTTTAAAGTATTTACTTACAATATTCTGAATTTCTAGCATCTGCTGTAATGTTTCATCTCTGATTCTGTTAATTAATTTGGGTGTCCTCTCTTTTTTGCTAACTGTGCTAAAGGTCTGTCAAACTTGTTTATCTTTGCAAAGAATCAGCTGTTAGATCCATTGGTTATTAGTTTATATATCGTTAATTTTTGCTCTAACTTTCATTATTTCATCCTGTCTGCTGGATTTGTATTTAGTTTGTTCTTCTTTTTCTGAATTCTTGAGTTGTCTCAATAAGCCATTTCAAATAGGCATAAAATAAAAGCATTATTCACCAAGAAATTGACTTTATCACAGTGATACAGACATGATTGAACCTATGTAAGCCAATAAATCATGTAAATAGACTTAGAGATGGAAATTATATGAGCATCTCAATGAATAGAAAAGGGATTTAACAAAATCTAATATGCCTTCTTGATTAAAAAAAAACCTCTAGAGATGGTAAAACTGGAGGGAATATACCTCAAAATGACAAGGGCGACTATGAGTCAGCATCATCCTAAATGGAGAAAAACTTGAAGCAATGCCATTAAACACAGTAACAAGGCAGGGCTTCCCACTGACCCCACTCCCTTTCAATATATTGTTTGAAAAACTACACAGCACGATTATGCAAGAGAAGGATTTCAAAGGGATACAAATAGGAAAAGAAGTCAAATTATCCCTGTTTGCCGATAATGGGATATTAAACATAAGAGACCCCCAAAATTCCATCATAAAACCTCAGGAATGACCAAAACATTCGGCCAAGTGAAAGGACATAGAATCAGTTTATAAATGTCAGTCACCTTCTTATATATCATTAATAAGTATGCTGAGAAAGAGGTCATGAAAACACTCCCAATCACAATACCTTTAAAAACATTGGAATATATATAACCAAGGAGGTCAAAGACATAAACCGGAAGCTCTTAAATCTCTGAAGAAAGAGATGAAGAAAGGCACATGGAAAATGTAACAGCATCCCATATTCATGGATTTGTAGAACTAATATCGTGAAAATGGCCATCTTACAGGCTCCATGTAATGCCTATCAAAATCCCATTATACTCTTTACATAAATACAAAAGAATTGTAAAATCCAAATTGAAGCACAAAAGACCTTGGATAGCCAAGGCAATCCTGAGCAAAAAAAGGAAAAATAAGAAAACAATTCTGGAGGGATCACCATACCAGATTTCAAGCTGTGTTATATAAGTGTAATATTAAAAACAATGTGGTACTGACACAAAAATATACATGTAGATTAATGACATAAAACATCTCAAACATGAGTGCCCAAAATTGTGGCCATCTGACATTTGACAAAGATTCCAAAATACACACTGGAGGAAAGGCTGCATTTTCAACTAATGGTGCTGGGAAAAATGAATGTCCACACGCTAAAGGATGGGATTAGAGCCATATCTGCAGCCGTGCACAAAAGCACAAGTCAGATGAACAGAGACTTCAATGTAAAGCCTGAAATGCTGAGATTGCTGAAAGAAAGCATACACAATACCCTACAAGATAGTGGTGCAGGGAAGGTACAAGATCTAGGTGCAGAAAAGGGCTTTGCAAATAGGACACCACTTACTTGGGAATTAAGGCCAACAATTGGCAAATGCAAACTCAAACTAAAAGCTTTGGGAACAGTCAACTGGGTAAAGAGTAAGCCCACCAAATAGATCATCTTTGCCAACTATACATCTGGTAGGGGACTAATACCCAGAATATACAAAGGACAACAAAGAATTTAAAAATGATCAACTTTAAAAACGGGTTGCAGGAGGACCCCAGGAGAACAAGGACCCCAGAATCAACTAAGAAGGTTCATGGGGGCTTACAGAGACCGAAGCAGCCATCGGGGAGCCTGCATGAGTCTGACCTAGAGCTGATTCAGTTCTGGTCTGAATCACAAGTGGACAAACTGAGACCCACAGAGTAGAAGGAGGTTGCTTGCATTGAGCAGAATCAGAGAAATGTCCTTTGATTTGGGAAACTCCTGCTGGAGTCACCTGCAGAAGGCATGCCTGGGTCCTGTAGTACGTGCACACTGGCTGGGATTGTCACCATGGACTCCCCACACACCTAAGCACAGCACCAAGAATTCCGCTTGGTCCTCTGCACCAGCAGCTCCTCATATCTCATCACCCCATCACCAGCTGTGAGGCTGAAGCTTCCCAGCCTTTGCTGGCACCGCTGGGAAAGGGCAGCCCTGGGACCCTGCTCCTCTCTACACACTCAGCGCTCCTGACCTTGGTGCCCCATGAGCACTGTGCTGGTGTGGGAAGCAGTAAGCCAGACCTCTGTCTTCAGGGATTCCTCTAATCCCAACACTCTAACCGGAAGGCCTGGAAATCGAAACAGCTCTCCAGCAAAGGAGATACTTTGCGGTTAGAGTAGTTGCACAACTTAGTTACGCACAAGGCTCAGCCTTTACCCAGCACTAGACAACTCCCTTTTCTTCCGTTAGAGTTCTACAGTCCAATACAGTATCTACACATCACATATGGCTACGTCAACTTAATTCAAGTGAAAGTTTTAAAAAGAATGGGCTACAGATCTGAGCAGAGACTTCTCAAACGAAAAAATAAAAATAGTTAAGAAAAACCTTTAAAACTGTTTAACATTCTTAGCAATTAGACCAATGGCTAAGGTCAGGAGAACAACTAACAAACACTGGAGGAAACACTGGGAGAAGACCCTCACTCACTGTCGGTGGGATCACAGATTGGTGCAGCCACCGTGGGAATCAGTGTGGAGAATTCTCGAACTGCTTTAAATATGACCAAGCTATACCACTCCTTGACACATGCCAAAGGACTCAGCATCTTACTCCACAGATACTTTTCAGCCATGTTCACAAGAGCCAGGAGATCGTAAGCATGTTATTTCAGAAAGAAAAGTATATCCAGCAATCTTGTCTAAATGTGTTGCAGGAAGCTTAAATTTAATGGGAGTCGTGGAGGCATTTTTCTCTTTGAAGAGGCGTGGGACAGTCTCCAAGAGTTAAGAAACCCAGTCTCCTGAGGAGAGCTTACTGTGGGCCTGACTCTGACATTTAAGAGACTCCTAAGCCCCAAGCAGGCAAGACGTTCTGGAACTTTTCACTTACATATCATCCAAAGGGATTTCTGAAAACTGTGTGTAATCCTGTGTGTGTTTCAACTGACATCTCAATTTTTTTCTTGACGTTTAATTAGTTGCAGCTCATGGTAAACATTTCAAAACAACTGCCACATCTTGTAAACACCATCAGGCATTTCAAGGCATTTCTTCTTGAACTTGGTTTACATTCCACTTCCTCCAAAGAATTTTATCTTTGTGATTTTCTTTATGTGTGATATCATTTCTTGCCTCCCTATCATAGTCTTTGTAACAGAAATATATACCAAAAAGCCCTCAGTAACAAAGTTTTCTTCAAGATTAAATAATTACTGTGATAATTATTGTGTGAAATGGATCAAAACAACATAGATTAACAATTTACAGAATGTAGTGGAAAATTGTTATTGGAAATGTAACCCTTAATGAGATAAATGGCTGTTTTGAAAGACCAGTTAATGCATCCACGGCACAATGTGTCTTCTACTTACAGTAAGACAGCATTAAGCAGCACGGATTTCCTTGTTTTCATCCAGGCAGATTTAAGCACTTGGAAATAAATACGCATATGAGCATTATCACAGTGGCGCTCAGGTCGATGAATGCCTTCAGAACGTCCTAAAATTCCTGTGCTTGTCCATCATCAGAGCTTCTTATATTGACTTCGCAACTGCCAAATACACTGAGCTTCTTTTTTTTCCATTTTGTTAAAAACAAAGATTTGGAAAGTATGTGTCTCACAAAACGGTTTCTTTCCCAAGAATAAAATCACTCACTTTCTCAGCATTGAACCCGGTCTTTGGCATTTCCTCACCGCTGAATGTCCGGCTGAAGGTTTTTGACACAGTGCACTCAGGTCAAATTTTGGTTTGCTGTAAGATTTGCTTTTCTTTTATAAAAAGAAAACAGGTTGTAAAATGTGTGGTGATGAAGGAGAACGGGTTTAGGAAAGAATAAACACAGAAGTTTGAAAACATAAAAATTGATTTCCTTAAAATGTACCCCATATTCCCATGAACTATATGGGAATAAACATAACATAAACACTTCAAAACAACTGACATGTCTTAGCAACACCATCAAACATTTTATAGCACATATATATGGCTATACTCTCAATACACTCAGAGTAACTCTCAGATGACCAATATACTGACATCAAAAGTACACTTGATCTGCCAAAATCTCTCCCGCATTTCTTGTCACTATTAAGAGAACTGTTCCTGGGTGGTAAGACTGATGGTCAGAGTTAGCTAAACAAACTGCATCCAAGAAACAGAAAAGAGTGGTTTGTTGAAAACATTTCAGCTAACAATCTAGTTCCCTATTTTCAGGGTCAGAGATTTCAGGGCCACTCTAATTTGCCTTTTGGTCAGGACCAGAACATGTTGACCCTCAACCCGGATGTAGTGGCAAATGCCATTAATCCCAGCACTCACAAGGCGGGGCAGGCAGATCTCCGAGTTCTTCCAGTACAGCCAGGGCTACACTGGAAAAGCCTGTCTCAAAAACCACAAACAACAAAAAAGTCAGTCCCTTGGTGCTTTCACTTGTCAATGTCCACCAGTCCCTTCTCAAATCTTCCTAGAGCTCCTGTGTTGTTCTAGAAGACTGTGCATTAAACACAGACAAACAGCGTTTTCAACATGTTTGTATCAGGTATCAAGATCAATTTACCAGTTCACAGCCCTTTCAAGACTCTTTAGTTACAGTTAGTTAAGAGCTGGGACTTTTTCATGGTAAGTAAGGATTCTCCTGCTGTCTACACACACACAAGAGATTAATTGTGTTATGTAACAGATATACTCATTTACTTTACAATATGGCTATTGTTGTCTATATGTATCCTACAACATTATGCTATAGACTTCACAATGAAAAATTTAATAAAGAAATTGTGCACATTGTGAGTGGGTAATTGCATCCCAATGTTTTGATAAGGGCAAGACAGAGTCTTAGCAGTTTGCTTCTCATTTTATGTGATGGCTGTGACTTTTTATTTTTATATATTTGAATCTGAAAATGTCAAAACACAAGTTTAAATGTCATGATAAATGCTATCAACAGCCCACATTTCTTATATATGGAATGGAAACATTCTTTTAAGAATCTTAGTACAGTGTGCGATTGTTTATTTAATATAAAATGATAGTGAAATAGATATAAGCCAATGTGTAGCAGCTCAGTGGGAGATATAAGTTCCCAAACTGGAACCAAAGAAAGTGATAAAATGCCAAATATTTGGTTAATATAAATTCCAATGAAAATAATTCATCACGGCAGGCATTATAGTTGTCTTTGACCTGGCTTATCATCATCAGTCTTCAGTCTCAAGGGACAATTTGAAAATATTGCTACCAGAATTCTTTTCTGATTCAAAAATTGAAATCAATTTCCCAAGTGGCAGGGTAAAATCTACCTCAACAACCTACAAGGGTGAGTCTCGACCTTCCTACTGCTAAAACCTTTTAATGCAGTTCCTCATGTTGTGGTGACCCTAACTATAAAATTATTTTCATTGCTATTTCATAACTGTAATTTTGCTACTATTATGAATCGTGACATAAATATCTGATATACAGGACACCTAATATGCGATCCCTGTGGAGATCATGACCCACCAGTTGAGAACCAGTGTTCACAATGTAACAGCTCTATCTGCTATTACAAAAACTACCAAACATCTAAACATGTCAGGTCCTCAACAGCAAAGCCCCTGAAGCACTCCCCACACTGCAGACAAAACTCTGCCTTCACTTGTGCACCACTTTTCTTGGGCTAAAGTCTATAAGGAAAGCCTCCTCCAGCTCAGACTTCAGAAACAAGAACAAATTGTTGCAGAGACTTTCTTATTCAGCTAGGATTAAAGAGGAAAATGTTCTGCTTTTCACCCAAATTGTATAAATACAAACTTCGTGGATGTGAACAATAATCAAAGGTGGAGCAACACACGCAGACTTCTCGGAAAGTGCTCCTGTCTATATTCCTCACAATAACCCTCAAATAGCATCTCATGTTCTCTCTGTTAACTTGAAATGATTGCCACGCAATTGTTCTCTTCCTTTGGCATTTATGCAAGTTCAATTGAGCAATTAAATGATTTTAAGATTTTTGTTGGCATCTGGTATTATTCATTTCTCACACATTCAAAAGTCCACTGGATCTTTTTAACAAATGGAGTTGAGAAAATCCTTAGTTTATCTGAAGCAGATTAATGCTTCAATTCTGAAACTGAGAACTCCAAAATTCTGGACTATTTTTAAAATCCATTAAGCAAAGCCTACTTATTTCATGTTCTTGTCAATATCTCTTTAACAATAGAATTGCAAATGAAAGAAGACATGCCATTTAAGTAATTCTTGCCAGAAGGGCTTGATCACATCTTTAAAAAAACAATGAAAAATTTATTCATTTATGTGTCAAAGCTATTCTTGGAAGAAACATTTCTTACAAACAGGGAAAATCTGACTTGAAGCGGATAGGTGTTTTGGCACTTGACATGACTATCTTTTAAGGGAGATTTTATGTCTTGACAAATTTGATACTTCCACGTGGATATTAACTCTTGAACAAGTGATATCACCATATGCCAGTCATAAGGAAAGGCATAATAATCGCTGTCTCACCAATGGGCAATATACAAAAAATAAACAACATTGATCAAGAAATGCAATGTAAAATTCAGGCCTGATGGTATATGTCTACAATCCCCAAACTCAGCAGATGGAAGCAGGAGAATCAGGAATTTAAGGCAAGCCTGGGCTATGTGAGATGCCGTCTCAAACAAACAGGGACTGAAGATCTAGCTCGGTTCAAAGAGCATTTAACTAGCATACATAAAGCCCTGCACTTGATCACCGACACTCCATAAAGCGGAGTGTGGTATGCATGCCTGTAATCCCAGGGCTGGAGACGGGGGCGGGGGGGGGTGAGGAAGTGAAAGTCATCCTGGCTATACAGCAAGTTCCAAGCCATTGGGCTACATGAAAGCCTGTCTCAAAGAGCAAGGGAAGAAGGAAGGAAGAAAAGAACGAAGGGAGGAAGGGAGGGAAAAAAGCAAAATGATGCAATCCCGAAGAATGGAAGACAAAGGCTGTTACTGTGCCCTTTACTAAAGCAAGGCTTATGAACAATTCTTAGAGTTGTTAGTTTTATGGAATTCATGTCCAGTATAATAACTCATGATGCTACTAAAATCTAGCATGTTTTTCTCACTTAGGAATGTCAATTGAATAAAGTAACAAAATGAATTAGCTATGAATAAGGTAGCACTTATTTCACAATGTAAACGGAACACAGGCTATAACTGTAAGGCATTTTACAAGCAAATTCTTCAAAGCTAAAACTATTTCCTAAAAAGTCATTGCAGAAAAATAGTTAAAGAATTATGTACTTTAGATGTATATAATTAACTTAGGTAATCAACAAATAATTCTTCCTGGAAGTGCATCCATGCAAGCATTTTTCTTTTATATCAATACAGATAGGCATAAGCAATAAGAAATCAAATTTAACAGGATAACTCATATGTTTATTCAATAAATTTGACAATGCCATTCATAATGAGAATGTGTCCCATTCTAGCTGTCATTGTGACAGGGAGCACACACTTGAAGAACTTTGGTATGAATGTAGTTCTGAGAAATTCCTTCCTTTGCCCTCTTGGAATTATGAAAGTGATTTAGGATCACAATCAACACAGTGCATGAACATAGTGGGCTTGACTTTAAGGCATTGAAGAGTTTACTTTCATTGAAAAGAAACACCTCTGTGGAAGCACATTTGAATGAACTGATGCGAAAACTCTGGGGTGAGCAAGACTAGAAGAAACCATTAGGTTGGGGAGGGCTGAGAAAGTCATTAGCTCCGTGCAGAGCAAGGAGGAATAAGGAACAAAAGCCAAGGGAAGCAGGATTTGAATGAAGAATTCTTTCTTCTATCAAATTAGAGATGCATGTGGGGGCGCTCGGAGACACGCAGAAGGCTGTGAGGTATATATATTTGGAGCTAGAGAAAAGAAGGTCAATCTGTTATGAAGACCTGGTGGCAAAGGTATTGTGGTGATCGGTGATCTAGGCAATATTAAATACATAACTGCCTCATTGGCAGCACGACCCCGTTTCTGATTCTCCGACTATTATGTATAGTTATGAGCAATAGAGAAAGACCCTGGTCTACGCTGGTTGGCTTTTAAGGATTCTAGTGTGGACCGAGATAACTAGATTTGTTTCTATTCTGCCTGTGGAGCAGTGGGGGACTTGAGCCAAAGTGAGGATGATCATAAGTTTGAAATGAACAAGGGAAAGCCTGGGTTGTGGATTGAACTCCCTGATCAGATAAATGCAGGATAGCAAGCTGGGTTGTTATGCTCTGGCTGTAGCAGGCTGAATCGGATGGAGAACTATGCTCATGTGTGCTGGGTGGAGCAAAAGACTGGTAATGGGCCAGGCCAGAAAAAAAAAAGTGTGTATCTCCACTCGAAAAGTCCCCAAAATGAGATGAGTGCATGGTCACCTACTTGCTTCCCGTGGGCAGCACTTCAGGGCGAGATTTGAGTTGGTGTGGGCTTGCTCAGGGATCAAGGTTAGGGAAAAAGATTTATTTTCTGAGATGTACTACTCTATGTAGTCCGACAGGTATTGAATTTGTGGTGACTCCTACCTCAGCTTCCCACGTGTTGGATTACAGACATATACGACCTTGTCCTTGGTAAATGTTCAGACATCTGTATGTGTGGGTTGCCATAGAAATATAGGATGGCAAAGTCACAAAGTATCATCAAGTCAAATCCTTGGTTTTCAGATGAAGGGTTAAGATGGCTCACCATTCCTTGATGTATACTCACTAACATCAGTTTAGTTTTAGGCAGCCTTCGGGAAGTATAGGGGCACAGGTGATTCAGACGGGGTCCCTTCCTGTTAGGAAGTGATGGAGTTGAGAGTGAGCCACAGGAGACAATGTGAAACATAACCTAACTCTGATTCACTTATTGGAGACTACATACTTAGGTCTTTCTCATTCATAAGTCAGCCATTTTCCCATTCATCACAGCAACATGTGTACACATACATAATCATATACTCCATTGTGTGACTGTAGCTACATTTGCATCTCAGTAAGCCCAAGAACCAATGCCCATGCCTTCCGTATGAGCTGTTACTTCTACTATAGACAGGTGTGGGAACTGAAAATTATCTGTTGGAGTTTCTTCTCAACTGTTATAAGAATTTATGTTAAACCTTAAGGTAACTATATAAAACAAAGAGTTTTATTTATATTTATTATAATCAAAGTAGGGGGAGTTCTAGAGTAGGTAAACTTGACAGTGAAATCCCACTGTTTAAATGTTAGTTCCATTTATTTTAATGTGTCCCCCACCCACCACAGGGCACAGAAGCTTACTGAGTCTTCCGGGTGCCTCTACAGCTCCAAAGGGAAAGAACAGGTTTTAAAATGGCTCTAATGGAACACACATACACACACACACACACACACACACACACACACACACCATTGGAATCAGGGTGGAATGTTGTGGCCAGGGAACTGAGCCTATAGTTATTGTGTGTGTGTGTGTGTGTGTGTGTGTGTGTGTGTATGTATATACACCTATCATCATAATAACAGCAACAACAAAACACTGTATTGATTCCTCCCACAGGTATAAAAATCATAAATTTTTACACTCTTGCTTTGCTTCTTCACAGAACCTTGAAGTCAAGGGACACCTTCCCTGGAAGACAGACTAAGCATAGGGGTGGGTGATGGGGAGGGCAGTTAATACCTGGACATCAACCCTTCCACCTGGGCCCGAGTAAGAGATAAGCAGAAACAAAATTTGGAGGCAGAAATGCCCTGACAGTTTCAAAACTGTTTCTCCAGGCAAGGCAGGTAGAGGCTGTGCCTGCTTGAGTCCCACCTGTAATCTGGCCATCAGGAAGGAGGAGAAGAGTGTGAAGACATAGAAGCTTAGAATACAGTCATGTCATTGTATCATGGCTACAAAACATTACAGGAAACTGTGTATAAATGGGGAAAGTTGCAAATGTTTGGTCTACTGGAAACACTGATAGGCACAGGTCTGCACCCACAGAAAAGGTCACACAAATCTCAGAAGCTGAGAATGGCAAGGGCCTCTGATCTGGTCATGGACACAGGAGCATCCCATCACTTGGTTGCGAGGATCAGAACGGCAGCTACAGCTGCTGAACAGCATAGGCATGGTGCAGGCCAGACCGCCGGACTCGCCTGGAGGTGAGATCAGCCTGCCTCTGCCTCCCAAGGCAGGATATTTTTTTTAACTAAATCATTTGAAGTGAGAAAGTCCAGTTTTATTCCAGATCCTTTTTTTTTTTTTTTTGGATTTTTCGAGACAGGGTTTCTCCATAGCTTTTGGTTCCTCTCCTGGAACTAGCTCTTGTAGACCAGGCTGGCCTCTAACTCACAGAGATCCGCCTGCCTCTGCCTCCCGAGTGCTGGGATTAAAGGCGTGCGCCACCACCGCCTGGCTATTCCAGATCTTTTGAGATGGGAAGATCTACCTTTAATCTGGACCACACCTTCTGCTGGCAGCCTACATGAAGGACATGGAAAAAGGAAGCTTGCTCTTTGCCTGTTTGCTCCCTCCCCCCCAACCCCCCCCCTGCAAGTCCACTGCCTTTAGAACCTCCTTCTTCGGGATTCTGGCACATACTGAAGACCAACTTGAGACACACAGCCTTGTGGACTAAACAACACTGGATTCTTGGACCTTCTTAGACCATATCTTCATTATTCATGTCAGTTAAAAGACATTTTGTTTGATTCCACTTCTTAGCTATCTAGAACCAGTGAACATGGCTGCACAAGGATCTGTGGAGTAGGGTAGCCCTTGGGCATGTGCCTAAGGGGTGGCATAGCTAGGTTATTTGGTAGATTTTGTTTTAGCTTTTTGAAGATTCTGCATACTGACTTGCAGAGTGGGGCCACCAGTCTGCATTGCTACCAACAGTTCCACATCTGCACTAGCGTTTGTTGTCGATGGTTTGTCAATCTTAACCACTCTGACTGCTGTGAGGTGGGCTGTCGATGTTGTTTTAATTTGCGTTTCCCTAATTGCTAAGGAAGAGGAACCCTATTTGAAGAAGCTGATTTTATTGCTTCTGTTGGAATGCTCTGTGTACATCCCTACCCATTTTTTTAATTGGGTTGTTTGTTTCCTTGACTCTTTGTTCTTTGAGTTCCTCATATAGTCTAGATATTGATCCTCTGTCAGATGTGAAGATGGCAAAGATTCTCTCCAATTCTGTGGGCTTCCTCTTCACTTTATTGTTTCCTTGGCTGCACAGAAGCTTTGCAGTTTTATAAGGTCCCTGTTGTCAGCTGGTGACCTTGATCCCTGAGCAAACGCAATCTTGGTCGGAAAGTCCTTCTCTTCCCTTCCCCTCTACTAGATATGTTTACTTCTAATGATTTTAATGATTTTCTTGTTTCAGGTTGGTTTCTAATTGAAGTTGAGGGCGAACTTGGATCTGATTTTTGTACAGGGTGATAGATATGAGTCTAATTCCATTCATCTGCATGTGGTCATGCAGTTTTCTTTCATGCACTACTTGTTGAAGATGCTGTAATTTTCCAGACCATGGTTTTTTTTGCCCCTTTATCAAATATCAGATGGCTATAGTTATCAGTACTCATGTTTGGGTCTTCTATTTTGTTCCACTGGTAAACATGGCTGTCTTTATGCCAGTACCGTATTGTTTTTGTTACTATACCTCTGCAATATATCTTGGATTCTGGAAGAGCGATCCCACCAACATTGTTCTTTTGGCTCAGGATTGCTTTGGTTATCCAGGGTCTTTCCTGGCTCCGTGTGAGTTTTAGAATTCTTTTCTATTTCTGTGAAGGATATTGTGGGGGCTTAGACTGGGATTCCACTCACTCTGTAACCTGCTTTTGGTAGGACTGTCATTTTCACAGGATTAATTTTACCAACCTGTGAACAAAGATACCTTTCCACTTCCTGGTTTCTTTCTCAATCTCTTTCTTCAGGGATTTGAAGTTTTCATTATAGAGATCTTTCACGTCCTTGCCTAGGTTTATACCAAGATATTTTATTTCCTTGATGTTATTATAAATGGGGGTGTGTCCATGCTCTTTTCCTCAGTATGTTTGTTTTTGATGTATAGAAAAGCTACTGGTTTTTCCAAGTTGATATCATGCCCTTCCACTTTGCTGAAGTTGCTGGTGGTTTCTAGAACTTTTCTGGTGGAATTTGGAGGATCTCTTCTGTACAATGTCATCATCTGAAAATTCAGACGCTTTTAAAAGTGACTTGAAATGGCAAAAGCTGTTGTCTACCCACCAGCAACCAGATGGTAGACTTGGAGGATTTGCACGTAGTGGTGCTAGCCCAGGTTGTGGGAGTGCAGCTTGGTTGGTGCCTGCACTGCCCCCTCCAACAAATCCATCTGGATCAGACCATCTTGTGGTCCTTCTGCTGGAGGTGATGGGTCAGAGGGTTCAAGGTATCAGGGATGGGACAGAGAGCAGGGAGCCAGGACTACAATCACTGGGAAAATGTTAAGCCCGTGGCCAGCACTCTGCTTGAGAAGAGGTTCTTGAGGATCGTCCTCTGACACTGAGGGAGGGATGTTGGAGAGATACAGGAGAGAGCAGGAAGAAGTTTTGAAAGTACTTGGAGGCTAGCTTCCTGAAGCAGTGCAGGGGTGAGCTGTCAGTCCTCGGTGAAGCCCCAGTCTTCCTGGCCCGCGTGAGGCAGCTTGTGCTTGTTGAAGGAGGCTCAGGGCAGCTGGGCCTGGCCGCTGCTTTCCCTCCACACCAGCACATTCTCCTTCTGTTGAACAAGATCTTCGCCTGCCTCAGGTAACCATAGACACCGAAGAGAATAAAGCGGTTTGGCTGTGTGACTTTAAGTGTTCAGGTTGTGGACCGGAAAGATGGGATCCCTGGCACCTGTCCGACTTGGAATAGCAATGCAGCCTGCTATAGCCACAACTACAGCCAACGGCATGCCTGCTGGAGGCTGGAAGGGAAGCAGTCAGTAGACATTAGGGTCAAAAACGACAATGCTGTAGCTGTGGCCTGGTCCACAGGGGCTGTCTGACCCTCCCAAGGCGGGCCTTGGGGAGTATAGTCATGAGTCTTGTACTTAATGTCGCAGATGGTATCTTAATTACAATTCTGATGTTGTTATAAAACACCATGATCAAAAGCAATGCAGGGAGGGAAGACTTTATTTCAGCTTAGACCTCTCAGAGCATTCTCTGTCACTAAGGAAAGTCAGGGCAGGGACTCAGGAACACTGAGGCGGAAACTGAAGCAGAGGCTATGGAGAAATGTTGCTTGCTGGCCTGCTTTCAGGGATTTGCTCAGTCTGCTTCCTTATAGAACCCAGGACCACCTGCACATGACTGGTACCACCCACAGTGGGCTGGGTTCTTCCCCATCAACCATTAATCAAAATAATCCCCTCCACAGATTTACCTACAGGCCAAACTCATAGAGGCAGTTTCTCAACTAAGATTCCTTCTTCCCAGATATTTCTAGGTTTGCTGTCAAGCTGACAAAAACACCAGCACAGTGAGCTTGGGAAAGCTGGTGTGTGGTGTGCAGCAGACACTGTAGATGTTCTGGCTGTCCAGAGACAGCTCAACACCCTGGATGCCCATGTGGAGGGCATAGCGCAGCAGCACCTGGAACCAGCTGTTCCTAGTGAAGACAGTGCCAAACTTGGCGACCTGGTGCAGAACATCCAGGGTCACTGAGTAGTTGAGATTTTTCCTTGATGATTATGAATACCAGGCTGTGGTCAGTCATCACCATCTTGGTGGCCATGGCCTCATAGAGGCCATGAAGGCCAAGCTTCCCAAATGTACCAAGTTCCCCGCCTGCAGGGCAACCCGGGCATGCCCATTGTTCAGGGATCTGTTGTTCTTGAACCCCTTGTGATTGGAAAAGTAGACCTAGCTGTCAGTCCAGCACTGACACCACCAATGTGGAGTAGTTGCTCACGGTGCTGGCAATTTCCTGCACGCTCATCTCGATGAATGGTCCTTCCCCTTCAGTATGAGAAGGCCGGGAACTTCCCCAACAGCAGTGTCAGGTATGGTGGCTTAGCTACAATCCCAACACGTGGGAGGCTGAGGCAGGGGGACTAGGATTTCAAAGTCATCCTCAACCACATCTCTCAAAAGAGCAATCAACAATTCAATATTTAGACCAATGTAGTAACATAGTTTTTATTCTAAGGTTACTCCATATGTAATTTTAAATATTTGATCTGTTTCATGAATAGCCCTCAATTATTTGAATTTTTTTTCATCACAACAGAGCCATTATTTCCTTGTTAAAAAGCTGTAATCTGAGCCAAATTCAGCTTCAGGGACAAACCTGACCCAAAATTCCCAATAAGCAGGTGTGATCAAATTCTCATGCTCATCTATGAGTCGCGATTATCAAAAAGCACCTAAAAGTATCTTTTTAGAAAATAATTCAGAAAATGAATTTTGTTTGAGCTTATTTGACAGTATTGTGTTAATGGTATCTGGTTTTCTTAACATACTTACATAAAAGTTATTTTGCCTTATATTAATTAAATAATCATAACAGCTTCTCTTGTTATTTTTTCAAAGCTTGTTTCTCAAGGAAATGAGAAGACTGTTAGGTTCAGTCAAGTATTTCCTAAAGATGGCTAGAGAGGTGACGGTAACAATGTCGAGTTCCAGGCCAACCAGAGCTACATAGGAAGTTTGAGGCCAACCTGGACTACATGAAACCCTGTCTGTAAAAAAACAAAGAAAGATGCCTTAAACTCCAGGGCTTGCTTTCCTGCCATTGTTGGTAGTTGTTTCTCAGGGTGGGAATGTTGTTACTGTTCAGGCTGGCTCAGGCCTTACTGCATTGAGTTGAGATGGGAAACACCGTGAAATAGCTACATGAGGTCATGTCATTCGCACATTAGACTAAAAATGGCACACTGTATGATATTCTAGACTTAAGGAAGAAGAGACCAGTACATATGAATTCAACTTCCGGTTATCCATCAGGGATTCTTTGCGGCTACAATCTAGTAAGTCGTCTGGAAGGAAGTGCATCCTCTGTTCTCAGAGCGGCAGTGTAACGCCATTCTATTATTTTCCTCATTCAACCCTAGACTTTTTCTAACAGATGTGTATGTTTCTGTACGCTAATTGCACTTGGTAAAATTGTGTCTTTGACCCTGCACACCAGTTTGACTTTGCTCCAGTTTCTACGTTAGTTATTTGAAATATAGATCTCTGTAGAATGTGTCATTCTTCTACAAAAATGATATGGTTTGTCTGGTGATGGAACAATACGAATTTTAAGTTTAAAACCGTCAAGCAGCACGGGCCCCATACTCGTGATTTTTACCTGCAGGAGCAAAGGATGATTCTCACAATGATTATCAGGGCTAAATGCCCCTGGGTTTATCAGGAGCACAGAAGAGAAGACATGTTGGAATGTGCCGGAGCATCCTGTTCTTAACAGGCATTTCCAAAAATCAAATTGTTTTACCAGAGCCCAAGCTATTGATGTTTCATGAGGGCCCAAGCCACCTGAAGGAAGGAAAATGCCGGACTCTGTTCCCTCTGTGAGGAGGTAGATAATCAAACTTCAAAGTTCAAAGTCAGGCTCGTGAAAGGCTGAAATCTAATCATAGGGAGAGATTACGTGTGTCCTCCCTCCTCCACACTTGACCACCACAACCCCGCAGCACCGTTCCCAGAAGTTATGCCCAGTTTTACAAGGTACACTGACACAAAAAGAGAAACACAGATTGATGAGACGGGAAATTTAAGAAACAGACTCGGATATGGCAAAGGATGTTGGTATTGTTCAACCAGAAATATAAAACATTTACAACTGCTAAGTTTTGACAGTTGTTTTACATACCTAAACTTTGATTGGAAAAAAGGAGGCCCAGAAATCTGGTTAGAGCTTATTCTAGAAAGATGCTTTTGAAAGTGAAGGGTATTTTCATGGTCTTGATTGTGAAGATGGGTTTTATGAATATAAATTCAAATGTTAAAACAGCAAATAAAAAAGAAAGAGAGTAGCTGGGTGTGGTGGCACACACCTTTAACCCCAGCACTCGGGAGGCAGAGGTGGGTGGATCTCTGAGTTCGAGGCCAGCCTGGTCTACAGAGTGAATTCCAGGAGAGGTACCAAAAACTACAGAGAAACCCTGTCTCAAAAAATCCAAAAAAAACCAAATCGTACATTTTAAAGATGTTTTGTTATTTATAACCCAACTATGTCTCGATAAGCAGCATAACTGTTCTAGTAGAAGGAAGTTTCTCATAAGCAAAGACGCGATTTACTGTATATGTACTGCAATAGGATATTGCTCCAGCATTGGGGCTGCTGTGCGGTGTAATGAAGAAAAAGACAGTAGAGTTGTAGCCGTGTACACAGAGACACATGCACATGGATTCTTTATTCACTAAGAGAGCTTGAAGCAATGGTACACACAAAGTACTGGGACTACTATTTATGGGGGGGGGTTCAGTATTTTGTTTTGTTTTGAGACAGGGTCTCATTTAGTCCAGCCTAGCCTGGAATTTGTTATGTGGTCATGACTAGCCTTGAACTCCTGACCCTCCTGCCTCCACCTCCTAAGTGCTGGGGCAACAAGAATGGGCCACCATACCTGCGGTACTAGTGCTTGTCAATACTGCTTTATGTGCCACCATACCTGCGGTACTAGTGCTTGTCAATACTGCTTTATGCCAGAAGAAGTGGGAGTTGAGGAAGTACGCGGAGAATAACGAAAGCATGTCAAAAGAACATAGGAGCTAACTTGAAGGGTCTCCCATTTACCAGATCTGGAAAATTAAAGCACCAAAATATATGATGGTAGAATCCAATTATAACACATTTAACAAAACAATAAACCACAAGTCAGTATAAATAAACACAAGTTTTTGATGAAATCATAGGTTTTAGTACCTCCAAGAAAATTCTTACATTTATTTATTTTGTGTGGGGGAGGGTAGTGAGGGTGCACGTGCTAAGGCCCAAGTGTGGAGGTCAAAGGACATTGTACAAGTTGGTCCTCTCCTTCTAGCATGTGGGTTCTGGGGATCAAAGTCAAGGGGCTAAGCTTCAGGGCAAATGCCTTTACTCACTGAGCCATCTCACCAACCCCCAAACTCTTTTGTTTTTGTTTTTGTTTTTTGAGACAGAGTTTCTCTGTGAAACAGTACTTGCTGTCCTGGAACTCACTCTGTAGACCAGGATGGCCTCTGCCTCCTGAGTGTTGAGATTAAAGGTATGTGCCACCACCACCCAGCTGTGCCCCAAACTCTTAAAGATTGCAAACATTATCATAAAAATTCCTGGTATATTCCATGCTGGTGAGGTGATCCAAGTAACATCAACAGTAATAGGAAGTACTTAACAGTATACCAGCTGATACGTGCAATTACAAAAACACATCAAGCCTATGATATCCCTGCCAAGAATTCACAACTTGACCTTGATTATGAACAAACCAAAATTAAGGCATACAAAACAATTAGACTATATGTTCAAAAGTGTTGAGACTGTAAAAGTCAAGGAAAGACAATGGAATTATTCCCAACTGAGGAATACAAGATAAATAAAAAACTAATTGTATGATACATGATTTTAACTAAATCTTCTCTATGTAAAGAATATTATCATGGCAGCATGTGAAACTTAATGAATAATAATTACATGGTAATAACACATTAATGTAATTAATTCACTTTATTCACTGGTTGCATTTGGGTTGTGTAGAAGATTGTCTTAATTAAAGAAAAACTGTATTAAAGTACTCATGCAGAATTGGCAAGATGCCATATGAGTTTAGTAGGAATAATTTCTTTTTTTAATTAAATTAATTTATTTATTAAAGATTTCTGTCTCTTCCCCGCCACCGCCTCACATTTCCCTCCCCCTCCCCCAATCAAGTCCCCCTCCCTCGTCAGCTCAAAGAGCAATCAGGGTTCCCTGACCTGTGGGAAGTCCAAGGACCACCCACCTAGTAGGAATAATTTCAAGAGATTTATTTTACATAAAGATTATATTTAATAACAATATACTTAAAATTGCTGAGAATAGGTGTTACATGTTCTCAACACAACTAATAAATAATAAATAAATGGTAATCCTATTCAGTCATTCTATGTTTGCATATTTCAAAATATCATGGCAATATGCCATAAAAATACACAATTTTTATTTATTCATTAAAAATTAAGGCAAATAAGATACAGAACCCTTTGAGAATCACAGAGAAGCACTCGTTGTCCCTCTAAGGCAATGACTAGTTCTGCTCTACTTTTCACTTCTGGGAATGAAACCCAGGGCCTCGTGAATCCTAGATAAATGCCCCATCACTGAGCTTTACCTCCAGACCACATAATTGCTAGACTCACTTTTTTTCTTTTATCTGCATTTGTTTTATCCTGAATTTACTCCCATGCCATAAGTTTTTGTCTCTTCAGCTTCTTCCAGGATATCTTTTTCTTCTGTGCACTGTCCTCGTCTCCTGGCTTTGGGACAGTTTGTTCCTTTTCAGTGAGGACCGTCTCGATGTGGGACGGGAAGGTCATGCGCAGCTTCAGCACTGCTCTCTGCATTTTTAGGCATGTGCGACAAAAACTAAGCACTCTTTTTCGGGCCACCCATCCTGTGTCCAGCCCCATGGTTTGGCCTGGGCGCACCTGCTGACGCCACCATTAGGCACACATGGCCTCTTTAAGGTGACATCTTTCAGATACTTGGTGGCTTTTCAGATGTGCATACCCTTGATATACCTACATATATACATACCCTGGGCTGTTTTACAGGTGTTTTTAAAGTCAGCCTTAAGATTTGATCCTCTTGATTTCTATGACTTTGTAGGGTTTTCTGGGTCAAGAGAGGAGTGAACCATCTTCCCAGTCACCTCAGGCAGCTTACAAGAAGAGGAAGGCATTCGTCTCGCTTTTATCGTGACTTGATTTACCTGTTTTAAGCTCTCCTGTAAACGAAAGTGTGCTGCAAAACAAAAGTATTCAGAATTATAGAGTATCATGTTGACAACTTAATTGCAAATGCTTCATGGGAAAGTTCCCATACTTTGAAACAGTCTTTAAGTTTGCAGCAGGGAACAGAGAAACCAAGCTCAAGCACCCACAAAGGTAGGGGTGTGGACCTGTTATCCTGGTGCCAGGGAGGCAGAGACAGGAGGATCACTGGAGCCCACCGGCCAGCCAGTCTAGTAAATCGGTGAAAGACCTAGTTTCAAAAACTGGGGTAAAGAGCAAACAGGAGAACCTGGAAACAACCTAGATGCCCTTCAATAGAAGAATGGATGAAGAAAGTATGGAATATATACATATTAGAGTACTACTCAGCAGTAAAAA
>NC_022026.1:56498225-56508792 GCF_000317375.1 Microtus ochrogaster
AGGGAATCCTGATGGCTCTTCAAGCTGATGAGGGAGAGGGACTTGATCGGGGGAGGGGGAGGGAAATGGGAGGCGGTGGCGGGGAGGAGGCAGAAATCCTCAATAAATAAATAAATTTAAAAAAAAAACGAAAAAAAGGAAAAACCAAAAGAAACACATATGAAGAAAAAAACATAAAAATAAAGTGGAAAGCATAGCATACAAGCAAAAGTCACGTAAGAAAAATACCTAAACAAAGCTATGTGAGATAAAAATTTAAAAAATTCCCTTGAGTTTCTTGATTGATGGGGAACTTCAGCCAATCACATTCTGTTTAGGGTGTGTCCCCCTGGGGCCACAGAAAAACAGATAAAACACCCCTGGGGCCACAGAAAAACATCAAACATCCAGGTGTGCTTGCCTCCTCAAAAAAAAAAAAGAGCAAACAGGAAGACATCCAGAATAGGCCTCTGGCCTCTACACTGGCTGGTAAGCAAGGCCTGGGGTTCCCCCGTCTCTCCACCTCAGCACTGAGATTACAGGTATGCTGTGCCCCGTTTTTTACGTGGGTGCCAGGGATTTGAACTCAGGTCCTCATGCTCATGTGACAAACATTTTACTGATTAAGCCATCTCATCAGCTCCCAACACTTTTAAAGAATAAAATTATAATGCTAGATACTAAAAAAGAGCATTCAAAAACTCCAAACTCCATTCCCAATAAACGTCTAACCAGGAGACATGTCAATGTCATGAATGACGTAGTGAAAACCCCCAGAAATAGGAAAGGAACATCTACTCTCACAACTACTAGGCAATAAAGCAGGAGTTCTAACTAGTTAGGTAATGCAAAGAAAACAAGTGTGAAACACTCTATTTAGCTGATGGCGCACGCCTTTAATCCCAGCACTCAAGACGCAGAGACAGGTGGATCTCTGTGAGTTCAACATCAGCATACTCTACATAGCAAGTTGCAGATCATCCAGGGCTAAACAATGAGGCTCTGTCTCACGAAATTCCAGTTTATAAATAAGAAAAATCACCTTTACCCCAGGCTAGTGTGATCCTTGTTTACTCAGAAAAAAAAAATCAACAGTTTATTCAGGAAAAAAAAATCAATCTACTAAATGGATTTAAAAAGATGTTAAAAATGCAATTTGTAGAATCAGTGGGTAGAAAATCATCAAGGACATATAGAAAATGAAAGCAGAGCACAATTGAGCATATTTCTCTGATTCTAAGATGCTGAGAACAGTGTACTGAGCATCAGAATACGTGTTCTCTTCAATTCTGCAAGAAACACTGGTTCAGAAAAAACATATCCTAGACTTAATAATAAGCCTTAACAAATCTAAAAGAATAGAAATCACACAAAGAATCTTTTCTTACAACAACTGAATTAAAGTAGAAAGAGATAAGAGAAATATAACATTAAGCCGGGTGGTGGTGGCACACGCCTTTAATCCAGGCACTCGGAAGGCAGAGGTATGCAGATCTCTGGGAGTTCGTGGTCAGCCTGGTCTACAGAGCTAGTTCCAAGACAGCAAGGGCTGTTACAAAGAGAAGTACTGTCTCAAACTACCCCCCCCCAAAAAAAAAGAAATACAAGTATTTCTTTTTCAAATAAGTATTTGAAATTTCACAAATACTTATAAACAAAATACTTCTAAATAATCCATACATCAAAAAGTATAAGGATGAAGTAGAAGATATTTTGACCTTTATAAAAATGAAAATGCAAGCTGCATGATTCTGCTAGGATAGTTTAGAGGAAAAAAGAAGAAAACACATCTAAATCAAGCTAAAGAGGATAAGAAATAAGGTTAAGAAAAAATTAAGTAAAATTTAAAACCAGAAGAACAATGAATAAAACCAGTTATAGAAAACATTGACTCTCTGACAAGATTAAAAATAATGATATGTTGTCGGGGTTTCTGTCCTACCCTGTTCCCGGAGTCGTTAAGTCCCAAAGAAATCACACAGAGGTTTACCTTAATTATAAACTGATTGGCCCATTAGCTCAGGCTTTTTATTAACTCTTTTTTTTTTGTGGTTTTTCGAGACAGGGTTTCTCTGTGGCTTTGGAGCCTGTCCTAGAACTAGTTCTTGTAGACCAGGCTGGTCTCGAACTCACAGAGATCCGCCTGCTTCTGCCTCCCAAGTGGTGGGATTAAAGGTGTGCGCCACCACCGCCCAGCCTTATTAACTCTTATAACTTATATCAGCCCCTTATTCTTGTCTATGTTAGTCATGTGGCTCAGTACCTTATTCAGCAGGGCAGTCACATCTTGCTTCTTCTGTGGATGGGACAGGATTGCAGAGGAATGGGCTTCCTTTTTTCCATAATTCTCCTGTTCTCATTGACCCACCTCTACTTCCTGTCTGGTTGTCCCACCTATACTTCCTGCCTGGCTACTGGCCAATCAGTGTTTATTTAAAATATAATTGACAGAATACAATTTTCCCACACCATTGAAAACCTGACAAAACTGATCAGAAAAGAAAGTAAAGCCCAATTAATCAAAATCCCAAGTGAAAGGAGGCATATAATATTATTACAGAGTCTGAGGATATTATATGCATAATTATGGAGTACTTCAAATATATTTTTCATTTTAATTTGAAAATGAGATGAAATGGACTAATTTTTCAAATACTATAAATCACCAAAACTCAGCCACGTCAAAATAAATAGCTTAAATCATTCTATAACTTGTAGAAAACAAACTCTCTACTTCCAAGTGGCTTCATTAAGTCTATTAAATTTTTTAATTTATTTATTTATTAAAGATCTCCGCCTCTTCCCCGCCACTGCCTCCCATTTCCCTCCCCCTCCCCCAATCAAGTAGTCTATTAAATATTTAAAGAGGATATAATTCCAATTTTTCTCAGTCTCTACTAGAAAACAAAAGAATAATAATACTTCTCAGAAAATATATGGGTCCAGCATTAATTTAAATATACAAAGACACTACAAAATAAGAAAACTTTATCAAAACCTCCCACAATTATGAATATAGAAATCTTGAAAAGAAAACAGTAACTAATCACATACAGTAACATATAAAAATAGTAATCTCTCACAACCAGAGATTATTCTGGGAATACAAAGTTGGTCTAATATTCTCAAAGTAATCAATGCAATCCACAACATTAGCCATCAAATTAGTCAAACCACATAATCATGTTAATTGGTGCATAACAGTTTAGAATAAATCAAGCATTTATTTATAGAAAAAAAGCTCCCAGCCATCTAAAACTAAATGAAAACTCCCTCCTTATCATCACGTCTCCCCACGTCCTCATGCCCCAATAAACACCTGGATCTTAGCCCCAAGTAAATAATTTGCCCTCGAAAAGTAATCTGACAGTTGGAAAACCTACTTGAATGTTTGGTGGATCTTTCAAGATTGCCTTGGAAATTCAGTTCCAAGGAAGCCAAAATGAAGAGGTAAGGTTAAGTGGGAAACATCCTAGTGTTTTCTGAAAGAATCTACCCTCAAGACAAAGTGGAAGAAATCTTTGGGGGCTGTTGATGACATAGGGCAAATTGAGCAAAGAAAAGCACAAACTGAAAGTGTAGGAAGCGATGAAAATGAAGGGTAGCCCAATCTTTCTGATCTTTCTTTACAGAAGATATAGTTTCTTTTCTTTTTCTTTTTCTTTTAGATTTATTTATTACAGAAAAAAATAATGAATGCAAGCCCAGTCACTCCCTCACACACCAAGAATGTCGTCATTCTTCTTGATGACATAAACAATAGCTCCTTCCTAAAAGGACAGTTTGTCTTCCTTGTCTTTTGTCTAAATCACTACAACTAGCAGGGGCAGGAAACAAAACAGGATGTGAACAAGAGTACTATCCCTAGAAAAACAAAGCTAAGTAATCACTCAGACGCAACAACTTTCTAAACATAGACTAAAATTTATATGTATATATTTTCTACCTTATGACCATCCCTATAAAATGAAATCTGTTTTCCAGAAGCTGGGTCCTAAATACAAAAAAGAAGAAGGAGAAGGAGAAGGAAGGAGGAAAAAGCCACTGCCATCACATTTAAACTTACCTTCCATAGGTTATGGGGAAAGAACATTAGTATAGAGAAAAACACAAATCTCAGAATCATGAAAGATGCCCATATCTTTATCTAAGCTTGAGGCACCATACCGGGTAAGAAAATGTTAATGTTTAAACATTATAATTACCCCAGTGTTGTGAGAAGCAGGTGAGAACTGAGGCAGGCTAAAGGAACAGCGGACCCATATCTCCTTTCTGGGGTCTATGTCTACTCATTGAATGGTGGTTAAATTCCCACAAGTTACATGCACAAATAAAAGAGAATCTACTGGTTTTCACAGAGCCCAGAGGTTCCTCTGAGAAATACCCATTTTAGACACAAAGCTACTGGAAACACAAAAGCTAAGCAAGGGTTGCTAAATTCTTCAACAGGGACTGGTGTTTGATAATCGAATAAGGAGACTCAGCTTTCTCCGTCGGTCACAGGGAGCCTGTTGAATCCTACCTGAAATATGCATGGGTGGGGAAGGCTGAGCTGTCTCCCACCCTGTGCTAGCCCTCCCCCATCTTGGGCTTCATCTGTCAAGAAGACCAGCTAGTCCAGAAACCAATACTAACATTGATTTGGGCAAATAGGCCAGTCAAGATCCTATAATCCCTGGGAATTTTAATCAACTCATACCAATTCAATTGCCATTCAGTTGGTACTAGGCCTTGGTGCTGACCAGAAGGGAAAGACTGTACTGCAATAGAATTAAAGGGCTCAATAGTCCTGGACTGTGGAACAGCAGCTGCAGTCCCCACCAGGGTCCTCTGGCCTCAGGATAGAAAAAGCAAAATATACCCCAACTCCTGGGAAGGTTCCAAGCACAGAGCCAAGCCCCCATTCCACACAGGCACTGTGGAATAGTTTCTGTTATCTACAAAATCCAAGCTCTGGGCATGTGTTCATGTTCTAATTGTGCCTGTCTCCCCGAAGAAAGCAATTATGGGTTAAGCCATTGTGGGCATTGCTTTGCCAATGCTGCCCATCCTGATAACTACGACCACCTTGACTTTGGTGACTCAGTGAGGCCACCTGGCTACTGCTACCTTGGGGCCCAATTAATCCATTTCATTTAATTCACCCAACTGAGCAGCAGCATCTCCAGCCCTAAGGTCTGGCACAAGGAAAAGGATGACAGCGAAGCTCATCAGATGTGCTGGTGCCCCTCACCATTCTGCATCTTATAGGATTAGTGAAGGGTCTGTCTCTGGGCCTTCCCATTGCGGGGATTAGGATTTACACAGTGTACCCACTCAACCATTCCAGTTTCCCTGAGCCTTAAAATCCCTTCATCAACATTAACAAAGGGCTATCAGGCATCTCCAACTCCTTTTCAGTAGGCCAGCTTTTGACAAATGCTTCAGTCAACCATTTAACAAACTTTTGACACATTTTTAACTGTGTAAGCTTCCATATTAGACCTAGACTCTGTTGTGGGATAGCTGTACACTGTGTAAAGAATATTGCTGTGGCTGGTGTAATTATAAAGCTGAATGATCAATAGCTAGGCAGGAGGTATAAGCGTGATCTCCAGAGAGAGGAAGGAAGCGGAGGAATATAGGCAAGCAGGAGTCGCCCAGAGACACAGAGAGGAAACAGGAGGTGCAAGATGGAAGAGAGGTAATGCCATGTGAGAGAATGTAGATTGATATAAATGGGTTCATTTAAGTTTTAAGAGCTAGTTAGGAATAAGCCTAAGCTATAGGCTGAGCTTTCATAATAATAAGTCTCTGTGTCATTCTTTGGAGCTGGCTAGCAGGACAGAAAAAGACTTGTTACAAGAATCTCTACTGAGTGGATCCATATCAATAAATTCAGCCTGATCCAGTTTTATGTTCCTTCCACCATTATCTCACATGCTTAAAATCCATTCCCACACATAATCCCCAGAATCTGCTTGAATGAATTAGCAAACTCGTTAAGCTCTTTAGTAGCATAGTGCATCTCCTCCTGGACTATACTTCTACCTCCCCTCCAGGAGCCTGCTCATCTTTAGTCTGGCTATAGATCTAGAGGCAACTATTAGTGGGCCCTGAGGGGCATTGCTGGTGGGAATGCAAACTTGTACAACCACTCTGGAAATCAGTATGGCAGTTTCTCAGGAAATTGGGAATCAACCTACCTCAGGATCCAGCAATACCACTCTTGGACATATACCAAAAGGATATTCTATCATATACTTCAAGGACATTTGTTCAACTATGTTCATAGCAGCATTATTTGTAATAGACAGAACCTGGAAACAAGCTGGATGGCCCTCTGCTGAAGAATGGATAAAGAAAACATGGTAAATTAACACAATGGAGTACTACTCCATGGGAAAAAAAACAATGACATCTTGAAATTTGCATACAAACAGATGGAACTAGAAAAAAAATCATCCTGAGTGAGGTAACCCAGACCCAGGAAGATGAACATGGTATGTACTACTTCATCAGTGGATACTAGCTGCAAAGCAAAGGATAACGAGGCTATCGACGATGATGTTAGAGAAGCTAAGTAACAAGGGGAACCCTAGAAAAAAACATACATAGATCCACCTGGAAAGGGAAAATAGATAAGATCGTCTGACAAAATTGGGAGCAGGGGGTAGGGAGAGAATGGAGGGTGGAAGAGAAAGAAGAGGGGTGAAGGGGGTGGGGAAGAAGAGCTTGAGAGAGCAGGATAATTGAGATCGGGAAAGACAGACAAGAGAGCAAGGAAAGAGATATCTTGATTGAGGGAGCCATTATGGGCCTAGCAAGAAACATGGTGCTAGAGAAATTCCCAGGAATCCTTAAGGATGACCCCAGCTAAGACCCTAAGCAATAGCGGAGAGGGTGCCTAAACTGGCCTTGCCCTGTAGTCAGACTGATGACTATCTTAAATGTCACCATAGAACCTTCATCCAGCAACTGATGGAAACAGAGGCAGAGACCCGCATCAGAGCACTGGACTGAGCTCCCAAAGTTCAGCTGAAGAGTGGGAGGAGTGAGAATATGAGCAAAGAGGTCAAGATCATGATGGGGACACCCACTGAAACAGTCTACCTGAGCTAATGGGAGCTCACCAACTTAAGCAGAACAGGGAAGGAACCAGCATAGGCCCAAACTAGATCCTCTAAATGTGGGTGACAGTTGTATGGCTGGGACAGACTTTGGGGCCATTTCAGTGAATACTGAAAATTTGTCCGTATTTAATTTCCAACAGCTTAATATACTCCTGACTTCAAAAGGTAGGAATAGAACAAAAGGACTACATTAACATACAAATTGAAAGTCACGGGGTACATTCTTCACTCAAGCCCTTAACTTAGCCCCAGACCAAACACTCTGTAGGCAAACCACTCCCTCGGTGGAATCCCAAGTTATTTCCATAAAGGGAATAAGAACCTAGTTGGTTCCTTAGACTTTTGTTTTAGGTAGGAACCAAGTACTTCCCTATTTCTGGAGCACGAGGTCTGGCAACTAGCCACACTTGTTTACAGTATCCTTGAGAGATTAGTGCTCTGTGTTCTTCTCTCTTCCCCAGGACAGTTTAGTTTCCCCTCCCTCCACTCCTCCCATTCATCTCCCTAACTTCTTCTCTTCCCCAGGTTCACTCCTCCTCCATCTCCCTTCAAGAAAGGAGCAGATCTCCCAGGGGTGTCACCTGCACACAATCTATAATTCTCATGCTTAGAACAGAGAGTCAGGAGGATTGAGAGTTCAAGGTCAACCTGAACTATATAATGAGACTGCCTCCCCACAAAAAAAAAAGCATTGAGGACACAGCTTGTTTGTACTGTGCCTGATCAACATGTATTACAACCTGGTTAAATCCCTAGCACTGAAAGCATTTAGGAACCCACCAAAATGTCTGAAGGTTGGAGACTGGTTAACTAAATTGTGGTGTAGACTTCTCAAAGATCTCTGACAGTCTGACAGCTGAGAGGTTTTGCCAGGTTGAGGTTTTGCAAGGTGACCTCACCAAACAAATTTCAAATCAAATTTATCTCTTATGCCACAGTCATTGTATGTCTAAAACTTCTGTTTTCACAAACCCAAGGAGTTCTCATGAGCTCCAGGGAGCCGAATTAAAGAATCCACCTTAAACAGGTCAGATACATCCCCCTCAATTCCCTGGTCCTAAATTTTTTTTCCTTAATTTAACTTTGTTCTTTGTTTTGCCAATACCTTAGGGACACCAGACATTCCCATGCCACAGACATTGGTCAGAAACAAAGAGACCAGCTATGCCAGGATGTGACCAGCACCCAGCCTTCTCTCTCGCCCCCCCCAAAGACGACGCCCACAATCAGCCGGAAGCAGTCTTGAGAGTTCGCTGCCCCAGTTCCTTTGGGCTGTGGTGCCTGGTCTCCTGCTTTTTATTATAAGGAAGACCTGGGAATGTTGTGCTTTCCTGTAGCTTTAAGGGACAAGCCACGCCCACTCCCGTTACCTCTGACCTGCCCGCCGCCATCTTGGGCCCTTCCTTTTCTGCTTCCTTGACATGCGTCCTTTTTATTCTAAGGAAGACCTGGGAATGTTATGGTTTTGGTCCCTTTAAGAAACAAGCCACACCCATTCCCCTCGCCATTGGCTGAGGCAGGCTGATCTTCAGCTTCCAGCCTGAGCTCGCTCTCTTTTCCATCTTCCTCTCGAAGAGGCAGCTTCGCCTCTGCCTGTCTCCCCACTTCTCTGCTTCCCCCCTTCTCTGTCTCTTTCTCCTCTTCTCTCTCTCTCTCCCTCTCTCTCTGTCCCCCCTTCACCCTTCCTCCTCCATAACCCCCTGAATAAACATTCAACCTCACCCTGCATGTCGTGTCTATCCATGTTTCTGTCTTCTGCCCGCCCGCCATGTGTCTCCCTGCCTGGAACCAGCCATTGCTCGGGGACCAGCAGCCGACTCTGCCTGGGGCCCACTGTCTGCTGCCACATGGCCCGCCACCACTGCTCTGGGACCAGCAGCCCTGGGACCAGCAGCCGTCTCTGCCTGGGACTGGCTGCTCCCAGAGCCCGCTGCCTGCCACCACATGGCCCGCTGCCACCATTTGGGACCTACAGCATTTCTGCTGCCTACTGCCGCAGGGATCTTGCAGCATTTTTAAAAAAGAACAACAAGGGCTACATAGAGAAACCCTATTTTGAAAACAAAACAAAACAAATCATCAAACCAAAGACTTCCAGTTACAAAGATCTGAGTATTCTCTTGCTGCCAAAGCTATTAGCCCACATCACACTGCCTGGGGGTCAAAACTAATTTGATGATTCCTTGTTACCCACGTGGAACGTTCACTCA
This sequence comes from Microtus ochrogaster, assembly GCF_000317375.1. Taxonomy (NCBI): domain Eukaryota; kingdom Metazoa; phylum Chordata; class Mammalia; order Rodentia; family Cricetidae; genus Microtus; species Microtus ochrogaster. Next base: position 56,507,527 of record NC_022026.1, read on the forward strand.
ACTCTTCAACACATCTTTCTACAGAAGTGACATGTTAAGGTTCTCCTAAAATGAGAGACACGTGCCAGCGAAATGGAGGCAGGAGGAGACAGAATAAATTCAAAAAGCAGCATCAGAAAAACATCCAAGTCTTTAATAAGTATCTACATAAAGGAAAAACACTGTGCCCTTGAAAATAGATCCAGTCACATTCTTAAATAAATAAATGGAAAATAATGAGTAAAATGTAAGGAAATAAAATTGTGTACACAGAGAGTATACCAGTTAACTAATAAACATCCAGAAAAAGAAACCCAAGAAACTGGAACAAAGGAAAATATGTATTTGTGTGTGTATGTATGTATATATATTATGTATACCATTTTTCTGGACTTTGAGGAAATGGCTCTCCAGACTGGCACATCATATCTAAACATTAATAATTTTGGTTCAAGTAAGGCATGGTGATATGCACCTATAATCCCAACTACTTGAGAGGCCAAGGCAGGATATATACAGATTTAGAGCTAGCCTGGACAACATAACAAGACTCATTATGAATAAATAGTTCAGAGAATACCCACAAGAAATTGAAAAGATAATACACCCAATGAAAAAAATACTTTTTTTTTTTTAGTTTGGTACGGCTTCGGTGGATTTTTTTTAATTTTATTTATTTATTAAGGATTTCTGCCTCCTCCCCGCCACCGCCTCCCATTTCCCTCCCCCTCCCCCGATCAAGTCCCCCTCCCTCATCAGCTCGAAGAGCCATCAGGGTTCCCTGACCTGTGGGAAGTCCAAGGACCACCCACCTCCATCCAGGTCTAGTAAGGTGAGCATCCAAACTGCCTAGGCTCCCACAAAGTCAGTACGTGCAGTAGGATCAAAACCCCATTGCCATTGTTCTTGAGTTCTCAGTAGTCCTCATTGTCCACTATGTTCAGCGAGTCCGGTTTTATCCCATGCTTTTTCAGACCCAAGCCAGCTGGCCTTGGTGAGTTCCCGATAGAACATCCCCATTGTCTCAGTGTGTGGAAGGAGAGGGAGCACGAGCAAGGAAAAAAAATACTTTTAAATTATACATAAGAAGTTTATGTAACGAATATATAAAGCATACTAAAGAATATATAAAAAATATGTAAAAAGCCTACAGGCATGTGAAAAGCCACTCACCATCATGAAACACCAGGGAAAAGGAATAAAAGTCACAAAGAGGTATATAGTTCCTATAGTTGTATATGATCTGTGTTTTAATACATAAAGGAATAAAAGTCACAAAGAGGTATA
>NC_022026.1:56508892-56525749 GCF_000317375.1 Microtus ochrogaster
GAGGTATATAGTTCCTATAGTTGTATATGATCTGTGTTTTAATACATAAAGGAATAAAAGTCACAAAGAGGTATATAGTTCCTATAGTTGTATATTATCTGTGTTTTAATACATAAAGCCTGCCAGAAGATCAGAGGGCAAAGCAGTCATGCTAGTCAATCATAAAGGTCAGGGAGTGGTGGCACACACCTTTAATCCCAGGGAGACAGAGACAGAAGTGTGTGAGTTCAAGGCCACCCTAGGGTATGTCAGATTAAATCTGTCTAAAAGAGAAACAGAGCTCACACAAAGGTTATTCCAGTGTTTGGGAGTCAGACACCTTTAATCCCAGCACTAGGGAGGTGGAGACAGGAGGGATACGTCTGGGCAGAGAGAGGAATATAAAGGGGAAGAGACAGGAACTCACTGGAGTGTGGAGTCTGAGGTGGTGGAGAGCATTGCAGGATCTCCCCGTTGTCTGTCTGAGCCTTGGTAGAGGTAAGTGCTCTCCAGTGGCTTGGCTGCTTTGCTTTTCTGATCTTCAGCTTGCACCTCAATATGTGTCTCTGGGTTTTCCTTATTCCCATTCACAAGGACGGGTATAATACAAAGAATGAACACCGACGAATGCCGGTGGGGAGGCACAGAAATTGCACTTGGAAAACAGTGCCGCCACTTTGAAAACTGTTGGCTTGAAAACTTAGGCAGTTGCATGATCAAGAAATTTCAATCCTACATAAATAACAAAGGAACGGTAAAAAGGAACAGTAGCAAAAGAAATGCATAAACATCTACAATGTGAGCTGACCTTCTGGAGCCCATTCCCTACGGTGGGAAGATGCCTTGCTCAGCCTTGATGCAGCGGGGAGGGCCTTGGCCCTGCCTCAACTTAATGTGCCAGGCCTTGTTGACTCCCCATGGGAGGCCTGACCCTTTCAGAGGAGTGGATGGGGGAGGGACTTCAGGAGGGGAAACTGTGGTTGGTATGTAAAATGAATAAAATATTTAAATTAACTTAAAAATATCTAAATGGCAAAACTGTGGACTCAAGTGTCCCTAAATTGACAGGTAGGTAAACAAAATATGACGTACTCTTACAGTGGAGTTGTATTCAGCCACTAAAGAGAGTGGCATCCTGAAAATAGCTGCTAGGTATTCATCTGACTTTTTTGACCAGGTATTCACAATGAGATTAAATTATTGCAGCTTTTTAATTTATGCCCATTGGCATTTGGGGTCTTCTCTCTCTTTATTTCTTGAATATACTCTGGAGAAGCCCCCAAAATGCCACTGGGCATAAATTAAAAGGGTGAGTACTAGTGTCAAAGCATTTCTTCATGCCCCTACTTTAATGGCTGGATTAATTTCCATTCCTACAAGCAGTACAAGGGTTCCCATGTCTCTCACCAGCATTTCTTTGGTGACGGGGCTATTTATAACAGCCACTCTATCTGTGCTTTGTGCTTTTGCCTTGTGTTTCCATGACAGCTAATGACATGAAGCAGTTTTTATATATTTATCAGTTGGTCATTTATATCTCTTCATTTGAGAAGCTACTCTTGAGACTATTTGCCAGTCTTTGCTTTAAACTGCTTGGGGTTTTTTTTGGTTCTTTTGTTCTTTTGTTTTTTGTTTTTTTTTTTTTAGTTCGGTTTTTTTAAGGATATAAATTCTCACAGATAAATACCTGGTAAATATTCCCTTCCATTCTGCAGATTGTCTGCTCACTCTCTTGTTCCTTTTCCATGCAGAAGTGTTTGGATCTGATACAATCTCATTTACTAATGTTTGTTTTTATTATGCAAGTCCTATCTAGAAAAAACATTCCCTGTATCTTTATCTTGAAGTATTTGTTTATACCTCCTTCTAATCGTTTCAGAATTTCAGGTCTTATATTAAAGCCTAGGATTCACCTTGAGTCCAGGTTTTCTAGAGGATTAAAACTAGGGGTCAGTGTGCCTGTGCATGCATGTTTGTTTCAGTTTCCCCAGACTCATTTGTGACAGAAAACGTCCTTTTCTGCAATGTCCGTTTTTGCCAATGTGTGATCAGACTCACTTGGTTGTAAACTAGGTCATTTTTCCTGTGGTCTCTATTCTGTGATTTCGTTTTGTTTCTGTTTCATGCCAAGATTGTGCTATTTTGATACAAAAACTTAGTAGTGGACCTTGAAGAGGATATTTTTGACATCTACAGCCTCTCTCTCTCTCTCTCTCTCTCTCTCTCTCTCTCTCTCTCTCTCTCTCTCTCTCCCCCTCTTTCTCCATCCCGCCCTCTGTTTCTGTTGCTCTTTTCTTTTTTTCTTTTTTTTTTTTTTTTTTTTTTTTTTTTTTTCGAGACAGGGTTTCTCTGTGGCTTTGGAGCCTGTCCTGGAACTAGCTCTTGTAGACCAGGCTGGTCTCGAACTCCCAGAGATCCTCCTGCCTCTGCCTCCCGAGTGCTGGGATTAAAGGCATGCGCCACCACCGCCCGGCTTCTGTTGCTCTTTTCATAACAATTTCTTTTTTTTTTACTTTTTACTTTTTGAGACAGGGTTTCCTGGCTGTCCTGGAAGTCTCTCTTCTCTGTACAACAGGCTGGCCTCAAACTCAGGGATCCATCTGTCGTCTGCTCCTGGGTGCTGAGATTAAAGGCATGTGCCACCATGTCTGACTCATGGCAACTTCTTTACAACTATATTCATAACCAGCAAACTAGTGTGATACTGGCATTTAAGACAGGCATGCAGACCAATAGAACAGTATTGACCACCCAGAAGCAAACCCACACATTTCTAGGGTTTTTTTTTATAAATGTCTATCAATAGCACACCATCAGAAAAAAAAAACATAGTTTTAAATGGGAAAACGGAATATCCACAAACAAAGGAGTAACATTTGGCACTGTCTCACAGCATGCATAAAAACCAACTCAGAATGGAAGCCCTAAAACCTTCAAACAACTACAATAAAACGCAGGGGAAATGCAATATGTTATTGATCTGGACAAGTGTGTTTTTGAAAGAAAACCTCAAAAGCATAATCAATAAAAGCACAAACCTAAGGAGTATTGCAAACTAAAAATTTCCTGGGGACTAAAGGACCTTAATCAACAATAAAGACAGATAGAATATGAAAAAAATATTTTCAAACTATACATGTGACAAATGATTAATGTAAGGATTGATATAAGGAACTCCAATGACTCAACAGCAGCCTGGTATAGTAGCACATGCCTGTAATGCCAACACTCAGGAGACTGAGGCGGGGGAATCATAGATTACAATCTAACTTGGGCTACAAGGGCAGATCCCGTCTCAAAAAAAAAAAACAGATCTTGTCTGAAAAGCAAACAAACAACAAAACTCCTTCTGCTCTGTTCTGTGGAAGACATTGTCCAGAGAATGAAAGAGAAGTCCTAAGACGAGAAAAACTACTCACAAAAGGTATTTCATATAGGACAGCTATTCGAAATAAGCAAAAAGTTCTCGGTGCACAATTATAAGAAAATAAATGTCTTATTTTTTCTCTTGGATCATGTGAATACTTACAAGTGCTCGACACCGAGTCAAATCCCCAATCATAATGACTGAGTCTTTTAAACATGGCAAAATAGTGGGCAGGCAAAATGGCTCATTGGGTAAAGGTACTTGCCTCCAAGTCTGACAACCTGAGTTTGATCTCCTCCTGTAAACTGTCCTCTGAGCTCCACATGAAAGACCACACACGTGCATCCACTTACATTCACTCAAAAACATACACATGCATATGCACACATACACATATACACAAATAAGTAATAAATATAAAAAATGAAGCTTGAAAGATGGTTCAGTGGTTGAGTAATTGCTGCACAATCATGAGGACTGGAGTTTGGATTCCCACACTCACATAACAACCTGGATGTCCCAAGCATGCCCGTAACCCCAGCTTGTAGCAAGGCAGAGACAGGAGCATTGCTTGTGCTTTGCTTGTTTCTACCTTGCTGAAGAAACATGAGCCACAGGTTCAAAGAAAGACCATGATTAAAAGGAATAGATGGAGAATAATAGAGACCATCCTGTGACTTTTTCCTGTCTTTGCAATTATGAGCCACAGTTATGAGCACCTGCACATGCATGAATGCCATCCAAACATGTAACATAAATAAATAAATAAATAAATAAATAAATAAATAAATAAAATGTAATTGTCAGAATACCTGGAAAACACCTTATCAAAGAAGATATTCAGGTAGCAAATCTGCTTCAATACATGTTATCCAGCTTCCTTTTTTTTTTTTTTTTTGATTTTTCACAGATGTTTTCTCTGTAGCTTTGGAACCAGTCCTGGAACTCACTCTATAGACCAGGCTGGCCTCGAACTCACAGAAATCCACCTGCCTCTGCCTCCCAAGTGTGGGGGTTAAAGGCGTGCGCCACCACCGCCCAGCTCCATCTTCCTTTTACCCTCTTGCCCACCTCCCAGCTCAGACTCGTCTATGTTCCTATCATTACTCTAGATTCAGATTCACTTCTCATATGAGAGAAAACATGCAGGGCTTGTTTGTCAGCTTCTTTTGCTTATTTCATTAGAACACCAAAAGGTCAGACAATAATAACAATAAAACTATTAGAACTGTTCAAATCCAAAGTTCAAAGGCACCAAAGGATGATGAGAATTCAGAACAACAGAACTCTCAGGCTCTGCTGGGAGGAACGCAAAGTGGCACAGTCCCTTCAGAAGACAGCTTAGCCATTTCTTACAAAACAAGTGTTTACCTTATGATCCTGTAATTACACCCCTGGGGCTTACTCAAGTGAGATAAAACTTGTCTTTATGCAAAAGTCTGCACATAAACACTTAGAGGGGCTTTACTCAGAATTATTTAATGAAAGAAATCAGGTTCCCTTTAATGAGCAAACAACTTCTAGCACTACTGCTATTCAATGATTTCAAAAGTGTTTGAGTTCTCAAAACATCAAAGAGCCTGGACAAAGTACATATTCCCAAACAAAAGCATAATTTAAAAAAAAATGTGTTTATAACCGAACACCAGTATCATGATAAATAATGAAATGTGAGAATTTCTAATAAAGCCAGGAAAGGAGATAAACTCGCATCATGGCCACTCAGACAAAACACTACATAATACAATAGACAAACAAATTAAAGGAGATATAAAATTCTAAATAGACAGCAATCGTATTTGTTGATGGCATGGCCATATAATTTGCAAGTATGATTAAATGTGTAGAAAATTCGTTAGAAGCAATAATGTATTTTAGTGATGTGCTAATAATCATTGTTCCATAACAAGCACAGGCTGACAATGGGTGAGAATTTCTACACAGCAGCAACCAAAACTAGGAAATATTCAGAAGGGCTAGAAAACTTGAAAATGGTGCTGAGAAACAGAGAGCACTTGAATACTTAGAAAACCAGTGCTTCCTTTGGGCTAGGAAGATTCCGTGCCGTCAATATGCAGATGGCACGCTCCAAGCTGACAGACAAACTCAACATAATCTTTCATAATCTCAACATGTATCTGAGAATCATAAAGTTCACATGAAAAACTATGTGGACATACGTAAAACTTTTCTGGAAAAGGAATCAGAGGATTGTTACCCTCCAAAATATGAAAACGTATTATAAAGTTGCGTTGATTTAAACAGGATGGCACCATACAGGCACAGACACTCAGACTGATGGAGTAGAAGACAAAGGGCAGAAATAAGCACAGCGCATATGAAAACTCAAGGATAAGAACAATGGTTCAGTTCTATGGGTTGAAGAAATTACTCAGTGGATAATACTAAAAAAAAGTAGACATAGCATTTCAAGGGCAAAGAAACTGTACCCCTATTCCAACTCTACCCCAAAATAAACTCCACATAGGTTTAACTGTAAAACTAAAACCATGAAAGTACTAGCAGAAAGGTCAGATAAATCACTATTAATATCAGTATTTGGAACTAGTAACATCTTTGTAAGGCATAAAATAAAACCCAGATTCTATAAAAGAATTTATCACCATGTTGTATACATGACCATATGTAACTTTAAATAAAATTGGTCATCACATATGTGACAAGGAAAGCCAAAAGACAAAAAAATGGATTTGCGGAACATTTGGGAAAATATGTATTCGACAAGAATATTTATTCAACATTACTTATTACAATAATAAGAGAAAATAACACCCACTAAGAAACCTGGTTACATAATTTCTGGCATATACACATGCTGCCATACTATATGGTGTTATCATTTTAATAAGGTTGTGATACATAAAGATGTTATTGGTAACCAGCCTGGTCTACAGAGCTAGATTCAGGACAGGCTCCAAAGCCACAGAGAAACCCTGTCTCGAAAAACCAAAAAAAAAAAAAAAAAGATGTTATTGGTAAACTGTTATATATTATGTTTTAAAAAAGGAAGTTACAGAATTTTCACTGGTTTAAAAAATTATATGATCATACTTATCTTTATATAGAGATATAGGCATGATTATAGAGTCATAAAAATGCCTTGGAAGATATGGAAGAAATTATTTACCCTCTGGGGATTGACATTGGGAGTGAAGAGTTGATTAAGGACTTTTTTAGTTTGTTCATTCATTCGTTCATCAAATAGTTATTTAAGTTGTCCTGTGGAGTATCTTTTAGGTCCTGAGGATACGGGTGAGGCTTTGGTAGCTATTTTGGAAGGGAAGCTAGACAAAAAAACAAATTGTACAAATGAGCAAGAAAATCTCAGGCAGCGAAAGTCTGTGTGGAAAAGAAAAAAATCTAACAGAGAGCAGTGGGGAAATGATTTGGGTAGGTGGTTTCATGTTGTGAGGTTGACCAAAGGCCTCTCGGAGGAGGTAGCAAACAAGTCAGACTTACGTGCCATGAAGGAGCCAACCACCAGAATCAAGAGGAAAAGCAGTCTAACTAGAAAATGATGGGGTGAAGTAAGAGTGACAGTCTGATCGGGTAAGATCAGACGCGATTAAGCCTTTATGTTCTTTTAGGTTTTTATAAATAAAATACTGGTAGCAATTTTAAATAACAATGCTACACTGAAGCTTAAAAAAATAAATGCAGAGAACCAGATAGACCGGGTAAATCACTTAGTCAAGTTCATCTCACTAAGCCTCAGTTTCTTCATTTGTAAAACGAGGAAAAGAACACTCACCTGGGAGGGGATGAAGCACAAATTAAATGGAATCTATGGAAAGGGTTGCTTGGGTTGGGCCTCTTTTGGATGCAAGAAACAGACACCAAATGAAGCAAGATCAGGAAGCAGAAATCCAAGGATAGGAATTCAAGTACAAAGAGAGCTCATTGTGCCTGGAGCTTCGGGATATGTCTAGACGTGGCATGAAGCTCTGCTCTAGAGGTTTGTCGTTAATCTGACTCAGCCATGTTACATGTCTGCTTCTCTCTGCACAACTGCCCCATGCTCCTTGCTTAGCCAAGCACACTTAGCTGTTCAACAGGCACTTGACCTAGTCCATAGCACTCCCAACCCAACCAGCATCTTGCTGTACTGGACCTCTCGGCTTAGCTCCCCACAACTAACTGGCAACATCCCTCTGCATCTCTTATTTCACATTCCCAAGGAGAGCAGAGCGGATTGGCCCACCTCATCTACTAAAGCTGGGCCACTCACTCCCAGGTGGTGGCACTGGACTTGGTTCAGGCGCTGTGCCCCAAAGGGAAAGATATAGTACATAGTTACTCCCTACTGGACCATTTAGGAAGAGCTGTCTGTGAGTAGAACTCCCAGACTCCACACACAAAGAGATGTAAGGATGGCAGGCAAGAAGTGACATCTCCAATATACGTAGGTCACAGAGTGAGTGGCATATAGTAACGATCCAACAAATGGTCATAATTATTAACAGTAACATTATGCCACCTCCTACAGGAAGCCTTCCCAGAACTCTGTCAATCTTTCTAAACTTTCCTCCTCTGGTCAGAACCCTGAAAACAGGAATCATCCAAAGTTTTCAAGGTAGAAAATACTGTGCTGGGTCCCGAGAAAGAAATACATACACACACACACACACACACACACACACAAAGCAGGCCCTTATCCCAGCCTGAAGAAGCTCCAGGGTCACTCACTACAAGGTAAAAGGCAACCTAAGCCACAGAGATGCAGACAGGGGGCCCTGGGAGTTCAGAGAAGGGCAGGCTGTTGTTTATCCATATGTACGCCTGTCTCCTAGCTACCTCCCCTTAGATGTCCCAAAGGTACTTAGAACTAAACATATTTAAAACTGATCTCATCCACTCCCTCCCAAACCTGTTCCTCATCTCAGATTCCCCCCTCAACAAGGCAAATTCATCCGAGCCACTTGCTCAAGCCTGAAACATGAGCTGCAGTGGCTCACCATGTCAGCTGTCGCAGTTGCTAAAGTTGTCCCTGAACCTTTGGTGTGTGTTTGCCTTGCCCCAAAGGTCAAGACTAATAATAAAGTTGAGCGCGGCTGCAAGGCAGGGAAATTAAACCCAGCCTGGAGACAGCGTCACCAGAGTCGATTCTGATTTGACCTCTGAAGTCAACCAGTATGATCCCTTTTGGGAAGCGACTTAACAAAATCCTTAAAAAATGTTTATGATATTTCCCCAGAGACTGTGCTTCAACATCAATGCCCTTATATCCGTGTACACTCCCAAGAAGCAAAAGTTCTAAACACAAGACCATTTCTTGCAGGGACTTTATTTTTTTTTATTTATTTATTTTTGTCCTGATCGAGTACTGGGAAGTTGTCTTGACATCCAGCAAAAGCAAACGGGTTAAGCCCAGCTGTCTGATGGAACATTCTACAACTATTACCTAGGGACGAAGGCTGTGGAGATTCTATAGCAACAGGGAAAATTTATTATGCTGTAACTAAGGATACAGGCTTATGTGTATACCAGAACTGCAACAATGTAAAACGTGTGGGGGCTTGGGATTAACTAGAGGACATTGAAAACTTCTTCTCTATGAAGTTAAAAAAATGAAGATCTGAACGTTGTCATCTGTGAACTATCCTCCAGCTGTTGATCTATTTAGCCAGTCTCATCTTTCAGGCAAGGCTCTTAATCATATGTCAGGTTTCTATCAGTGCTCAGTAAGCTCTGCTCTGACAAAGGCGGGTCACGCAGCATCCATATTCTCTAGTATGTCAAGGCGGGAATGGTAGCCGATACAAAACTAAAGGCTTTCAAAATATATGTTGCAGACTACATGGAGCCCTCTTGCAGTCTTTTGCGGGCACTGTCACCCCCTGGTGGCCACTAGCCTGTCCACCCTCGGGTGGCTCTATGGCCGCTTGGACAAGCGGTTCACTTCTGCGGGGGGCCTAGTCCCAGGACTCCCCCCCCCATCCAAAACTCCTCCCTTTCTGACCTTCTGGCTCCCCTAACTCAACGTCCTGCAGTCTTGGCTCAAGCTCCCCACCAGGTTGCGCTCTCACACCTCCCTTCCCGAAAGCCTCCTCCAGCTGCAGTGACGTCTTTGTCACTGGTTCGCATGCGCCCTGGCCCGACCAATGATGGAGTGTCACAGCCATAGGCCCCAGGGGTCCCCCTCTGATTTTTTCCCGGTGATTGGGGAAAAAATGGAGAAAACCTAGTACTAAGAAGGTGATGCCTCCAGACTCGCGGTTTTAAGAGTCAGTGACATATAAGAAAAGCTACAGTCCCCAAGAATATTCGTTTGGCCATTGTACCCGCAGCTCTGCAGCACAGATCGCCGGCCCCTAGCTGAAGCGCCCCGCTCCTCCACACGTCTAGATGGGGCCCCACCTTCCTCGCAGCTAGTGGACTGAGCGGCTGGCAAGTGCTCGCATACCAGGGAGGGCCCAAATGGAGGCTGATGTAATCTGGAACTTTGTGGGGAACACGTGGTGCAAGAGGTGCTGGGAAGAAAAAGGGTTCGTGTAGTAGCTGTCCAAGCAGTAGCCCCATTTCTATAGAGGCATATGAACCCCAGAGCCCTAGAAGGTTTGTCAAAACAAAGACTGCTGTGGGTCTTGAACTGGCAGGGATTATGTGTGCAGATTAAAATGAGACCTGAGAAACTGCATTCTAATAATTCCCAAGTCTGGTTCAGGGACTACACTGTTAACAAAACCTGTGATGCAGAGTGTTTTGGATTTTGCTTTTAAAAGAAAGAAAGAAAGAAAGAAAGAAAGAAAGAAAGGAAGGAAGGAAGGAAGGAAGGAAGGAAGAAAGAAAGAAAGAAAGAAAGAAAGAAAGAAAGAAAGAAAGAAAGAAAGAAAGAAAGCCTTATCTTGGTGGTATGATCACGGGTTTGAGGCCAGTGTGGATACTATGTCAAAAAAAAAATCTACGAACAGATATAAACTTTGCTAACCCATTAATAATAAACTGCAAACATCCCTGGAGAGTAAAAGAATGTTAGTTTATGAAATTAAAATGTGCTACACACTTACAAATTGCTCTGGAAAGACAGCGAGATCGAGCGCCTCACTGCGTCAGGTAGTACGCACAGCACTTCCATGTGCTGTCGCTTTCGCTAGCAACACTCAGGAGTATGAATCCCAGCTAGATCCAGTCTACATTTCTAGTCCATAACAGGATCTGGCACCCCAGACCTTGTCAATACGTGTTTGTGGATTCAATTATTTTGTTTCATTTTTTGATTCATTCTTTCATTCAGTTTGGGGTTTGTTATTTTGTTGGGGCTGTTATGTAACCCAGACTGGCCTTGAATTTGTAATCCTCAGGCCTCTGCACCCCTCCTGCTTCCCTCTCCTGAGTGGGAGATTACAGCCTTGTACCACCGTAACTGGGTTATGTAAGTTTTCTGTTTTAATCAGAACTAGTCCCAATTTGGTGAAGCAAACAAAAATTAAGGCAAGCGAGGCCTGGTAGCACCTGCCTACAATCCCGGCACTTGAGAGACTGGCGAGAGAATTGTTGCAAATGTGAGGCCAGCCTCGTCTGCATATCAAGTTCTCAGCCGGTTCTGGGTACACAAACGTATTTTTAACCTAAACACATGAGTACAAAAGAAGGTTGTAGAAGCTCAAAAGTGGAGGCTAACAGGCTTCTGGGCAGAAGTGAGACCTGGAAGATGAGTAAGCATTAGCAGACCGTGAAGAAAAGGCTGCTTTAAGCAAACTGAGTGAATGAGGAAACACAGGACTCCCAGACTCTAGGACTTTACAGGCCAAAGAACATGTTTTCAAATTGTGTAAACCAGTGTGGTGCACACCTTTAACCAGCACTCAGGAGACAGAGGCAGGCAGATCTCTGTGAATCCGAGGCCAGCCTGGTCTACATAGGGAGTTCCAGGACCCCAAAGCTACACAGAGGAACCCTGCCTTGAAAAAACAAAAGGATATTCAAAAGAAAAAGCAGTGCTGGTAGACTTCTGTGCCCAGAGAAGAATTGAGAGGACCCTATGCTGCTGCCACAAGCTGATTCTTAAGCCAACGCTGCCCTAAATACGGCAGTTTTTGCAAAACAAAGAAAATAAATTTTCTCTTTTACTTTCGACATTTTTTTATAAATCTTGGTTTTGATTTGAGGAGGGCTTTCAGGGAGTGGATGCGTGTTTTGAATGTATGTTTAGGAAATCTATATTAAAATGCCATCTAAGAAGCAGAGAGTTCAGTGGGTACGCATATGGAATAAAGTGTTCACAAAATTAGTTTGGAAAAGTCACTAAACAAACACATTATTAAGGCTTTCAAAAGCAAACAGAAAACCCAGGGCTGGGGGAAGAGAGGCTGTAATTTGCAGCATTAACAATTTAGGACATTCAAATGTATTCTCCTTTGTCTGGTCTTGAACTTATTATGAAGCCTCAATCTTGGAATCCTTCTATCTCAATCTCCAAAGTGCTGGGATCCAAAGTGCCACAAGCCAATCTAAATGTAAGGTTTTCCACAAAAAATAAAAATCACAATGCATGCAAAAAAAATAGAAAAGAGGCCAGGCAATGGTGGTGCATGCCTTTAACCCCAGCACTTGGGAGACAGAGGCAGGCAGATCTCTGAGTTTGAGGTCAGCCTGGTCTACAGAGTGAGTTCCAGGACAGCTAGGACTGTTACACAGAGAAACCCTGTCTCAAAAAACAAAAAGAAAGAAAGAAAAGATAGTCCAGTTAAAGGAACAAAATTAGGGACTAGAGAGATGACTTAGTGGAGGACCTGAGTTCAATTCCCAGCATCCATGTCAAGCAGCTCACAACTTCCTCTAACTCCAGCTCCAACTTGTCAAATGCCCTCTTCTGGATCACATGGGAACCCACACGCAAATGCACAAATGCAAACAGAGACACATAAATGAAATTCAATCTTTAAGAAATGAGCCAAACAAATTAGTAGGAACCATCCCTCAGGAAGTACAAACTGTAGGATTTACCAAGCAAACGCTTTCAAACAGTTGGCTCGAATATGATAACTAAAGGGAAACATGGACAAAGATCTAAAGGAAAGAACTTTCAAATTGTGTGTGAATATTAATTTAAAAGAAGAAATATGAAGAGAAACTGAAATGAAATGTTGGCTATGAAAACTACAGTAACTGAAAAATCCATCAGAGACATTTTAACAAAAGCTTTAAGTATAAAGATTAGAACAGAAATAAAACTAGCCTAAAAGAGAAAAAAAACAAGGGTTGAATTTTGAAATGGTAAACTCTTTACTAGACTAACAAAGAAAATACGAAAGAAAAATTAAATATATAAACTCCAACCTGAGGGCCAGTGAGATGTCTCAGCATGTCAAGGTGCTTGGTACTGGGTCTGACAACCTGAGTTCAGTCCCTAGAGCACACATGGAAGAAGTAGAAAACCAACTCCTCTCACTTTGTCCCTTAAACTACATACATGTACCATGGTGCGTGCACACGCGCACACACACACACACACACACACACACACACCACAATACACAAATAAATAAATGTAAAACTTTTGGTCCAAAATTAAACTGGAAACATCATCACAAAAAATAAGAGAACATTATGAACAATTACATGAAAATATCAAAGACATTGATAACCAGGTAGTAGTGGGCATGCCTTTAATCCCAGCACACAGGAGGTGAGTTCAAGGCCAGCCTGGTCTACAGAGCTAGTTCCAGGACAGTGAAAGTTACACAGAGAAACCCTGTCTCAAAACTACTCCCCCCCCCAAAAAAAAGACATTGATAAATCTCTGAAGAAAAACTCAATTTCCCAAGGTTGAATCAGGAAGAAATAGCAAAAATAGATCAATAACATAGGTTACAATAGTAATTAGAAATTAGCAATTATAAACCTCCTATTTCCCCAAAAAAACAGGACAAAGTGATTTTACAGTTGAATTCTACCAAACTTTCAAAGAAGACCTCATACCAGAACTGGTAAAAGATGGCTTTGAGGGTAAAGACACCTACTGTTAGGTTAGGGCTGCAGATCTAAGTTCAATCCACAGGAACCACATGGTGGAAGAAGGGAACCAACCTTTGAACACCCTTTGACCTTTACATACACACTATAGCATGTATGCACACAAACACACACACACACAAATAATAAGTGTATGGAAAAAGAATAGCAATACCTTTTCAATCATTATGAAAAGAAATGTTAAGCATCTGTTAACAATAGATGACAATTAACACAGAGACACACAATTGGCCAAGGCATCGAGAATAAAAGCTTGCAGAACACTCAGTCCTAAAAGGAACATCTACACTGCAACCCCCTTCTTACAATTTTTGGGATCTTTGTGGAAGAGGAGGAAGAAAGACTGTAAGAGCCAAAGATGGTGAATGACCCCATGGAAACAGTAGCCATTAGACACCACCGGGCAACTGTGCACGTGAACTCACAGCGGTTATGACAACACAGCACAAGCCCTGTGCAAGCTCAAGCCAGAATAAATCTCAGCATGAAGAGGAGAGGTGAACATTAAATCCCATCCCTAGTCAAGGAACTATTGACAATTGACAGCTGCTGGGAGAGGGGGAGTCAGTTTTCGTTAAGACTGCAGCTACTGGTCCATTGACCAGAACCCAGCGGACGGTCACACATCCGCGGGCAGGACAAATTGGACTTGATTAGTGAAGGAAAAGAAAGAGGACACAAGGTTGGGTGGAAAGAGAATGGGGGGTTGAAGGGGTTGGGGGAGGACTGAATACATCAAAACACATTGTTTGAAATTCTCAAAGAACTAATTTTTTAAAAAAATACAAGATAAGGGGCTGGAGAGGTGCACAGCAGTTAAGAGCACTTCCAGGGATCCTGAGTTCAAGGCCCAGCACCCACATGGTGGCTCGCAGCCATCTATAAGGGAATCCAATGCCCTCCTCCTCTGGCGAGGAGAGGAACGTGCAGACAGAGCAGT
The DNA here is from genome assembly GCF_000317375.1 of Microtus ochrogaster. Classification (NCBI taxonomy): domain Eukaryota; kingdom Metazoa; phylum Chordata; class Mammalia; order Rodentia; family Cricetidae; genus Microtus; species Microtus ochrogaster. The sequence continues at coordinate 56,523,175 of NC_022026.1, forward strand.
CATATACATAAATCTTTAAAAAATACAAGAAGAAAAAAATTACAAAAAGAGCTGAAGGGATACTTCCTAACACTCTTCCTGAAAACAATGTTACAAAGATATTGTCCAAGCAGGTGTACAAAGATATTACCCAAAAATATAGCCGGGCGATGGTGGCGCATGCCTTTAATCCCAGCACTCGGGAGGCAGAGGCAGGTGGATCTCTGTGAGTTCGAGACCAGCCTGGTCTACAGAGCTAGTTCCAGGGCAGGCTCCAAAGCCACAGAGAAACCCTGTCTCGAAAAACCAAAAAAAAAAAAAATAGGAAACAAAAATATGTACAAGGCAGTATCTCTGATGAATGTTGACACAAAATTCTTAAATAACACGAAACAAATTGGGGCTGAGGGGACAACTCAGTAAAGTGCTGGCCACCCAAGCACAGGAACCTGCGTTCAGAGCTCCATACGTGACTTAAATATACAGACATGGCAGCAAGCACCAGTAACCGTAGCTTTGTGTGGGGTGTAGACAGAAGAAGACCAGGGACATACTGGCCAGCTATTTGAAACAGCCAAATGAACAAGCTTCAGGTTCAATGAGAGATCTTGTCTCAAAATATAAGGCGGAAGGGCAAGGGACATGTCTCAGTGGTTTAGAGTATGTGCTGTTCTTGCAAGGCACCCAGGTTCAATTCCCAGCAACGACACAGTGGCCCGACCATCTGTAACCCCAGTCCCAGGGACTCCAACACCCTCTGTCAGCCCCAGGGACACATGTGCCACAATACATGAATATAGGCAGAACACACAAAGTGAAATGAATAGATGTTTTTAAATTTTAAATACAATATTATAACATATAGAGATAAATTTAAAAAGAAATTGGAAGGCCTACACAATAAAAACTACAAAACACTAATGAAATAAATTGAAAAAAGACAAATTAAATGCAAAGGTTCGGTGCTCATGGATTGGGAGAATTAATATTTTAAATGTCAATATTTCCTATAGTAATATATACATTGAATGCAAGCCCTATGAAAATTTCCATGTCATTCTTCACATAAATAAAAATATGGCTTTTTTAAGGAACATTTTTTTTTTGAGATAGGGAGTCTCACTATGTAACTCCAACTGACCTAGAACTCACTATGTATACCAGGCTGGCCTTAAACGTTTTTTTTCTTTTTTTCTTTTTTTATTGCCTTATAAATAATACCATTCAAAATTTCCACTTCCTCCCCTCCTCCCATTTCCCTCCCATTCACCCACTCACTCTCCTCCCTCCACCTCCCCCCCTCCATCCAGGACAATGGGGGCAGACTGAGAAGCCATTGATAATGGCACTGGGATTTGTTTCTGCTGCATGTACTGGCTTTTGGGGATCCTAGTCTCTTCGGATGCACACCTTCCTTGGCCTTAAACATTTTAAGTTGAAGTCTCTGAGTCTAGGCCTCTTCCTCTCAAGCAGCTAAGTGGCAGGGACAGGTGCTGATCTCACTGCTAGGAGCCTTACAAACAAACCAAGTTACACAACTGTCACACACAAGCAGAGGGCCGAGGTAGGTCCCATGCAGGCCCCCTAACTGTTGGTCCAGAGTTCATGAGCTCCCACAAGCTCAGGTCAGTTGTCTCTGTGTGTTCCTCCTTCATGACCTTAGCATCCTGGATTGTACAATCCCTCCTCCCTTTCTTCGGGAAGACTCCTGGAGCTCGACCCAGGGTGTGATCTGTCCACATGCATACAGTCTATACTGAACAAATCCTGTTGTGGGGTACCCATCAGAGAACACTCCTCAGACGTGGCTTTAAGCCAGTAGAGTCTTTTCAGCTTGCCTTGAGGGCGACTACACAGGGTGTTTTGGAACCCAGTGTAGCACCAAGCTTTTCTCAGGGTGAGTCAGAGTGAGCTTTCAAGACACAATAAACAAAGAAAGAAAGAAACATGTTCTGGGTTGACATGCTTCAGTTAACAAGAAGAGTTAGGCAGAAGGAAACCTACAGAAGCCAAAAGCAAGCTCAGAACATTTAGAGACTTTCCCAGAACTATGGGCTTTGATAGGTTAGACCTTTGTTTTAGTTTTGGCAGATGGTGCTGTCTATGTGCTGAGTTTTAAGGCCTGAATGGCATTTCCATCATGGAGTCAGTTGTGCTAAGGTATGGGAGCACTGTTACAATCCAGCCTTGCCTTTATCCATTTTCCATTCCATACCTCTTTGTAACTTATGGTAATTACTATTGTATATTCAGGTTTACTAGGGGAGGTAGTTTTTAACAATAATTTATTCTTTGAGAATGTCATACTGTATACATATCCACACCTTACTCCCCCTACAAATTCCCCAAGATCGCAAAACACATTCTTCGCCCTACTTCATGTCCTATTATTTTATTTTTATTTCATCATTTTATAAATAACTCACTGAGTCAAATCAGTGCTGTCTGTCTGTGCGTGGGTGAGAGGCCATCACAAAAGCATGAGGAACTTACCCATGGTCACATTTCCAAAGAAAAATGACTTTGTATCTTTTTTTTTTATTTTTGGTTTTTCGAGACAGGGTTTCTCTGTAGCTTTGGAGCCTGTCCTGGAACT
>NC_022026.1:56526054-56563811 GCF_000317375.1 Microtus ochrogaster
GGCGGATCTCTGTGAGTTCGAGACCAGCCTGGTCTACAAGAGCTAGTTCCAGGACAGGCTCCAAAGCCACAGAGAAACCCTGTCTCGAAAAAAGAATAAGAATAAGAATAAGAATAAGAATAAGAATAAGAAGAAGAAGAAGAAGAAGAAGAAGAAGAAGAAGAAGGAGAAGAAGACAGCATTTCATAGGTCTCCTCCCATCCTCTGGCTCTGACGTTCATTCCATCACCACCCCTTCCACAATATTCCCTGAGCCTCAGGAAGGGAGTTGAAACATATAGCCAGGAGCTGGAGGGATGGCTCAGTGTTTAAGAGCACTGGCAGCTCTTTCATGGAAGCCAGGTTCAATGTCCAGCACCCACATGAAACTCATAACCGTCATAACCTCCAATCCCAAAGGATCCAGCACCCTCTTCTGTTATTTTTGATACAAAGCATGCACATGGTGCCCAGACATACATACAGGCAAAACACTCATATGCATAAAATAAATACATTTCTTTAAAAAAGACAGAAGCCTGGGGGAGGGACTGGGAAGAGAGGAGGGAAGGGAACCCGCGGTCAGGATGTAAAATTAATAATAATAATAATAATAATAATAATAATAATAATAATAATAATAATAATAATAGAAAGAAGAAGCCAGGCAGTGATGGCACATGCCTTTTAACTCAGTACTTGGAGGCAGAGGCAGCTGGATCTCTGTGAGGCCTCTGTCAAGGCCAGCCTGGTCTACACAGAGAGTTTCATGACAGCCAGGACTGCATAGAGAAACACTGTCTCAAGAGAAAAAGAAAGGGAGATCCAATCAGAGCTAAGAACTCATGGTCACTTATTACCATCGTTTTAACCAGTTCTGAGTCTCTAAGTTAACCACCGCCCACTGCAGAAACAGGCTTCTCTGACCACGGTCGAGAGCAATACAGATCTATGGATCTAAATGTATGGATTTGTAAGGCAATTTGACAACATGACCATTTAGTAAGATAACAATAGTAGGCTCCACCCTAGGTCCTGTGTCCTGCTCAGCCATGGACTTTTGAGCAGGTTTGCAGTACTACATATGGATTCCCTCCTGTAGAGCAGGTCTCAAATCCAACCTGAAAGTGGCTGGTTATCCCGCTAAAAATCTGCTGTGCGGCTTGTTCCTTGGATTTCAACATTCCCTCCAAATTGAAAAGTGTTGCAGTAGGGAAGTTGAGGCTCAGGAGCCTCGGGAGGTAAACAAAAGGTCACGTACGCAGACAAACAAATAAAAACCATGGAACTTGGGGCTGGAGAGATGGCTCAGCAGTTAAGAACACTGGCTGCTCTTTTAGAGGACCCAGGTTCAATTCCCAACACCCACATGGCAGCTCACAACGTCTGTAACTCAAGTTCCAGGGGATCTGCCACCCTCACACAGACATACATGTAGGCAAAACACCAATGTCCATAAATAAAAAGAAAGAAATCATTTTGTAAAAACCTGTGGAGCTGCTGCGAACTGCATAGAGAGCTCCAGGGTTGCAGGTTTCAGGAATCATCACCCATGTTGGGGTGGGCTTTCTGGTGATGCACCTGCTTTTGAGGTAACCCCAATTCTTGTAAGTAAACCCATATCAATACTCCTGTTAGCAACCCTGATTTAAAAAAAAAAAAAAACGCATTGTTTCACCAAATTGGACATTGGTGCAATCATTATTTTGGTCCGTTGCAGGATCCCTTTCGTGTGTGTGTGTGTGTGTGTGTGTGTGTGTGTGTGTGTGTGTGTGTGTGTGTGTGTTGTATCGCCCCGAGAAAGGTCTCTCACACAACAGTCATGCTTCAGCCTCACCAGATGCCACATCTTGCCTGAAATACGAGTATTGTATGTAGCATGTAGGGTCCAGCCCTGAGTAAGAACGTTGATATGTTTTCCTCCCCTGGTTGCCTGTATAGCACCTTCTGGCACTATAAAAGCTAGCCAACAGCGAGGAAGCTACCTGGTTAGTTCATGATTGAGCTAACCTAAATGTCCAAAAACAAAAGTGTGTGCTGTCTTCAGCAATACGGTCTTACCATCTTGCTATGGTAGGCAGCCAAGAGCAATGACAGTAGCCTAAGCTGTCTGGGAGGTAGCCTCTGCGGTCTCCCCAAGCAGAACCCCAGGGAGATATCACATGCCTGACACTGGGATTTTCATTTAAATAGCCTGTGTGTTCTGGGAGCATCACTGTTCATACATGCCCAGTACCTCTGTACAAACTATTTTCAGTGATATATTTTCAATAATTTTAATGGCATTTTATTTGTTTTCTATACATTTATGCGTGTGTGTGTGTGTGTGTGTGTGTGTGTGTGTGTGTGTGTGTGTGCGCACATGCCACGGCATATGTGAAGCAGAGAACAGCTGGCTGGAGTCAGTTCTCTCCTTCCTCCCACTGTGTGAGTTCCAGGCATCAGACCAGGCTTGATGGCAGGCACTTTTACACTCTGAGCCATCCCATGACCCTCTTTAAGTATATTTAATTGTTTAAAATTAGCTCGAAAACTAATGCTTTTTTTATAAGTCTTTTTCTTCTTTTATTTTTTAATTATTATTTTATGTGTAGGGGTGTTCTGTACGGATGCCTGTCTGTGCACCATGTGCTCACAAAGACCAAAAGACGATGTCTGATCTCCCCAGAACTTGAGTTACAGATGTGGTTAGCCATCAGATGTGTCCTGGGAATGAAACCTGGGTCCTGTGGGAGAACAGCCAGTGCGCTGTTCACCCTCTCTCCAGACCTTCCACAATGTTTTATATACATTCTTAATTTTGCTTAAATAACCGCTGCTTTCTCCTCTCCTTCATCCTCCCTTCCCCATCCTCATTTACATCTTTAACCAACAGGTATATTCTTCCATTTTCTTTCATAGAACATGTGTTCTGCTACCCTGTCCAACTGTGTTTTTCACTGAGCTGTAGGACAGTGGGTTTCCAATGACTTCTTCATAAACTGTTCATTTTGTTTAACGTTTCTGCTTCCCACTCTCCTGTTTCCTAATCCACCATCCCTCTGCTGTTTGAACCTCTCTCTTTCCAGTATTCCCCCTCTTCTTTCATTTTACCTAGTTGCTAGAATCTCTCTTCCTTAATGGACCCCTCCCAACGTCCCTTTCCTAATGTGCAATTTCTACATGCTCTCTGAGTTAAGTACAAACACTAACCATTCAAACCGTATGAGAGAACATGTGGCATTTGTCTCCCTGAGTCTGGGTTACCTCATTCAATATAATACTTTATTTCATCCATTTCCCTGAAAATTTAAGACTTTTAGTTTTCTTTAGAGCAGAATAAAATTCCATTGCATTTATTTTCCCTTAGCCATTCAGGAGGTAATAACAGATGTGAAGACTGAGTCCATTGCCTAGGTATTGTGAATGAAGCAGCAATGAGCATGGGGAGGCAAGTGCCTCTGTAGTAGGATACAGAGTCCTTGGGTTACATATCCACGAGTTGTATCACTGGTCATATGGTCGTCCCAGGTGGTTCCACCAGCTTAGACTCTCACAAACAATATATAAGGCTTTCCTTTCCCCCACAACCCTGACAGCATTTGCTATCATTTGTATTTCTGACAATGGTCATTTTGGCTATGTGAATGGAATCTCAAAGTCATTTTAATCTGTGTCTCCCTGGTGGCTAAAGATGCTGAACAAATCTGAAGTGTTCCTTAGCCACACAGGGATGGAGAGGCTTCAGGCCACGGGGCCAGCCTGGCAGAAGGCATTCACTGGAAACAGGTCTTGAAGGTCTCTCTATAGCTCTGGTTCTGATCTGTGCTTTTTGTCACCTGCTGTGTCTCATGCCTTTTTTGTTAAAATGGATTGAAACATCTGTAACCGTGAGCCAAAACCAACCCTGCCTTTCCTCACTGTAAAGGTAAGTACATCAAGCAATAATGATGCCTCCACTTGAGCAGTATGATGTATGATGTGGTCAAGTTCCCTCTACCAATTATATCAGTCCATTACTTCTTGAAATTTTCCTTTTTGATATTGTATTTGGGTTTTTTAATTATATATATATATATGTATATATATATACATATATATATATATATATATATATATATTCTTCCACTCACGTATGTCTGTGTGGCACATGCATGTAATTAATTCAGCTTCACACCAGCTTTGAGAGCATAGGCAGAATGTAGCCAAATTCATTGCCAGAGTGTAACGACCTCGGGCCCAATTCCTGATAGATTCTTCATTCCCATCTGAATCCTCAAGGGCATAATATTTGCTATTTGTATACTCATTCTGGTCTTTTGTCCCCGCAACCCAAATGGCCTGTTAATCTCTGCTGATGCTCTCTAGGGCTTCTCTAGCCTGCAGCTCCAAACTCTTCCACATTCCTCCCACTAACAAGTGCAAAAGACCGTACATCATATGGTCAGGGCTCAAAAACAGCAAAGGACTCCCAGTACCGTTTTCTCTATGTGTGATTGCTCTTCGGATCGCTGTGACAAAATACCTTAAAGAAACAACTTTAGAGAGAAAGGTCTTATTTTAACTCATGATTTCAGAAATTTCAGCCCATCACACCAGGAAAGGAATGGCATCTAGAACAGCAAAGCAGGAAATGCAGACTGGAACCAGGGGCCAAGGTCAGCTTCAAGGCCTGTACCCAGGGTCTTCCTTCTTCCAGCAGAGCCCCCTTCTGGTGCCATATATGGAGCCATAGCCATCCATTCTGACCAACATGAACTCCACCATACCTCCCCAAGCTGGACTGAAATCTCTGAAAATATGAGCCAAAATCCACCTCCTGAGTTGCTGATAACCTTAGCATAAAAGACATTCCAGATACACAAAGAGAGACAAAACTAGGTAAGACATAGGAAGAAGATGTTGAAAGACATCAGAAGAAATGATCCCTGTGGCACCATGATCTTGGATATCAGCCTTCAGAATTGCAAGAAAATCAATTCTGCTTCTCAAGATCCCTATCCTGTGGCTTTTTGGTATTGCAGCCCTGGGAAACCAAAGCAGAAAGGAGGAAGTAAATTTTCTATATTTATAAATGACATTATTTTCTATATAGAAAAATCCAAGGAATTCTTAAGAAAGCTATTGGAGTGGACAAATTCAGTAAAATCACGGAGTTCAAATACACACACTCACACACACATGCATACACATGTGTTGTTTTGCTATGCCTATAATGAATAAAATTTAAGAAAACAATTTCATTCACAACCACATCTAAAGAATATAATAGTTGAGGCTAGAGAAATGACTCAGCAGTTGAGTACTGGCTGCTCTTCCAGAGGACTCAGATTTGATTCCCAGCACCTACATGGCAGCTCACAGCCATCTGTAACCCCAGTTCCAGGGGATCTGATCCCTCTTCTGCTCAATGTGGGCACCAGGAATTCCTATAGTGCACATTTATACATGCAGGCAAAATGCTAATATAATAAAAATAAAAAGAACAAAATACTCAGGAACAAATTTAATCAAGGATATGAAAGACTTGTATGGTAAAAACTACAAAGCATTACTGAAAGAAATAATATAACATCCTATGTTAAGGAAGACTTACTGTTCTTTTCTGGTGAGGTGGGGGGTTCAAGACAGGGTTTCACTGTAGCTTTGGAGCCTGTCCTGGAACTCACTCTGTAGAGCAGGCTGGACTCGAACTCATAGAGATCTGCCTACCTCTGCCTCCCAAGTGCTGGAATTAAATGCTTGGAGTTACAGACAATTCTGAGCTGCCATATGGATGCTAGAAATTGAACCCAAGTCCTCTGGAAGAGCAGCCCATGCTGTTAACCTCTGAGCCATCTCTCCAGTCTCCAACTTACTATTAAAATGCCTACCTTATCCAAAAAGATCTCCAAATTCACACAATCATTATTAAAATTGCTTCAGCACTGTATTGTTACAGATTACATTCAAAGAAGTCATCCCAAGGAAGAGCCCTTTGAGCACAGCAATCTGAATTAACTGCTTTGATAGGGGAAGAAAGCCGTATAGGTAAAGGCAGCAAAGGAGAGCGGTGGAAGCAGATTTGGCCTGTTTCCAGAGCAGGGATCGACAGCACGGAGAAAGGTCAATGAGGCAGTAGAGACCGGAAGTTGGTGGGCTGTGTGAGGACTGCGAAGTTTACCTGAACAAGTCGGGAGTCACAGAAGTGTTTTGAGAAGGAAGACAGTATTTGATTCCAGTTTGAGCAGGGTTTTAGCTCTCTGATCCACTTCAATAATCCAAGTAAAAAAGGATGAGGCCTTGGCCAACGCAATATTTAAGAATGTGATGAGAAATGATAAGAATTGGTTTTGCATTTTTTTAAGTAAAGACCAGCATGTTATTGAATGTCCCCAAGGTTAGGGCAGAGGTAGACAAGATGTGAGAAAGGAGGCAGGAGGTTACAGATGCCAGGTGAAAACAGACTTTAAATTCCAGCCACAAAAGCTTGTTATCTATCTGACAGGCAACAGAGAATTACTGAGCTCTGAGCATGAGAGGGATTCTGTCATGTCTGGATGTTAGAACCGCCCCACAACAGTTACTATGGAGAGCAGGCCGGATAGTTAAGTCACAGATAAAGAATACAGCCCAAGGTGATTGGGACACGAGGATACGTAAAACGGGTACAATTTGAAAACTCTTAAAGAGGCAAAATGGACCAGGTTTGGTGAAAGAGTATGGAGGAGAAGATTTGGTGATCTTCTATTCATTCAACAGACTCCAGCCTTCAAATACCCCAGTTAAAAAACTACACATAGACAGCACTAGGGAGGCAGAGGCAGGCGGATCTCTGTGAGTTCGAGGCCAGCCTGGTATACAAGAGCTAGTTCCAGGACTGGAACCAAGAGCTACAGAGAAACCCTGTCTCAAAAAAAAAAAAGCATGTCATGCGTTGAATGTAAAATCTTGGTTTATATGACATGGAAAACAGAAGAGGAACTATTTGGACAAAGAAGGGAATGAACAGAAGGGGAAAAAGAGAGAACAAAACAGGACAATGGGGGGATATGAGCAAAGAATGATTATACAGATATATGAAGATGTCATAATTAAATCCATTGTTTTGTATCCTAACTAAAATAATAGCAAAGTATGCAGTAAGACATGCTAAGTCTGTATGCATATGTCATCCATTCTTCTAAAAGAGCCTTGAGCATGTACAGATTTAAGTATTTACGAAGAGCTCTGGAATCAGTTCCCCATGGATACCAAGGGACGACTGTGTTTTCCTAATGTCTGTGTTTTCCCATTAGATTGTAAAGTTCTCAAGGACAGACAATGTATCTATCTGGTCGACCATTTTATCCTCGATGCACAGCAGAGTGTCTAAAATGTAGGAAGGACCAGAGATGGCCTTTGGGAAACCATATGAGGACCTGAAGATTATTTGTGACACCTCTCAGTGTCTAAGTAACTAAGTTACTTAAGTGTCACTTAAGTAACTAATGCAAGCCAACAAGTCACTCTGTTTGGTTTTTGTTTTGTTTGGCGGGAGGGGGGGCAGGGTCTCACACAACCCACGCTAACCTCAAACTTGCTATATAGTTGAAGGTGGCCTGGAACTCATGATCCTCCTGCCACCACCTCCCAAGTGGGATTACAGGCCTGAAACAGCACACTCAGCATCACCCAGGGTCATTCCATCCTAACCTAAGGAAGCATCCTGAGAGCAAGCTGGAATGAAAATCTTGAGACAGGTGTGGCAGCTGACAGTCAGCACTTGAGAGGCAGAGGAGGAGGATGACTGAAAGTTTTAGGGCAGCCTGGTGTTCATGGGAAAAAAATTTTTCTATCTCAACGGAAAAAAAAGTGATTATGACCATCTGCGTGGTCACTTTTAAAGATTTACTTATTTATTATGTACACACACACCAGAAAAGGGTAACAGATTTAATCATAGATAGTTGTGAGCCACCATGTGATTATTCAGAAATGAATTTAGGACCTCTGGAAATGCTCTTAACCACTGAGCTGTCTCTCCAGCCCTAGTCAAACTTTTTTGTTTTTTTTTTCTTTTGAGAGAGGGTCTTGCCAACTTGTGTAGGCTGGACTTGAATTCGCTCTCTAGGTTAAAAAGGCTTTGAACCTGTGATCTTCCTGTAGAGCAGGAATCTGGATTTCACTCAGATTTGGCCGGTAGTGTCCACACACAGTAGATATTACTTCTGTACATGAAAGGAACAGACGTTACATATGCATGCAGACACGGTAGCAGACATTACATCTGTATGCAGCAGAGGAGCAGACATTACATCTGTACACAGGCACAGGAGCAGACATTACATCTGTACACAGGCACAGGAGCAGACATTACATCTTTACACGGGCACAGGTGCGAACATTACATCTGTACACAGGCACAGGGGCAGACATTACATCTGTACACAATAGAGGAGAAGACATTACATCTGTATGCATGCACAGAAGCAAACATGTCATCTGTATGCAGGCACAGCAACAGACATTACATCTGTACGCAGGCAGAGGATCTTACTGTTAAGGAACAGCTATTTAACTAACTTAGCAAGTTTTCAGGCATTTTCTTTTTTGCGGGAGTCTGTTGTATCAAATCGCTGATTGTACAGTTCAAACACACCTTATGTCCGTCTAGATTAAAGAGAAAAGCGTTTCTCTGACGTTATCCTTCTACAGGACTCTGCTCCACAGAACAGCATGCTGCACAATTACACCTCACCTTACTAAATAGGAGTTAGGATAATAATAATGTTCAAGAATTTTGCTCATTAATTTTATCTCGGTGTTTCCCATGAGGTTGTAATCAAAGAGACCCAGTGGCTGACTTCTGAATTTACACTAGCCAGTAAAAAGCACCTTGAGCTCTTATTCCAAACCAATGGCCTACCCCGTGGTGTGCATCTTGTAGAGCACAGTGGTGAGGAAAACATCACCAATCTTGCAAATGCCTGTGACGGAAACTGCCAAGATTTCCTTGGATGATTTCATTGCCCATTCTCTTGCTCTATCTAATAAGGGTAAAACTACCCCAGCTGTTTTTCTAGGAATCAGAGTGGTACTAACAGTCTCCCCTTTGTTTGGTATAGTTGCTGTCTCATGCGCATCACATGCCAAGGTCACATTAGCCTTACAGAGCTTTCTTATGCTCCACATCTTTGCTATCTGGTACATTTTATCACGGCCCTTTACCCTGACCCTTTTCTGAGGCATTAGAACTGCTACCTCTTCTACGTTGTCCTCCTGCTGCTCAAGAGTTCTAAGCCAGATCAGGACATGTTTACACTGCGGTTGTGGGCCAATCGGACATCCTGTTTTTCTTCAAACTCACCAAGCCTAAATTTGGGGACAAAGACCTTCCAGGTGCTAGTATTCAGGCATGTGTACTGGCCTGCCCTTGGGGCCCTGACAGGATACGTCCTCAGCTGTAGCCACTAAGATGTAATCTCTGTACATTCACTATGTTCTGTTCCCTTTAAAAAAGGTCCAGCCCACCTCTCATCTCGCAGTCTTTGTGTCTATTTGTTCCTCCCCCTCCTCGCTCCCTCTCTCCCTTTCTGCTTTTCTGTCTCTTTGTCCCGTGTTGTTGTGTTGTCCCCCCCCCTTCTTCTCTCCTGCTGCTCCTGTCTCCAGAGGCCCCGTCTCCCCGCTCCCTTTCCCTCTTTTTTATGTTCCCTTTCCCCTAATTAAAACCCTTCCACATGAACTCTGTTGCATGGCCGGCATCTTTCTCTGGTATGTTTTTTTATGTTTTGTTTTTAAATTACAACACCAGGGGCTTAAAAACAAAACAAAACAAAAAAAAAACCCAGTCCAATGAGATGCTTCGCTTTAGCTTCCCAAGGCTCACCCCCTAATTTGCCAAGGGTCTTTTCTCTGCATGTACTAATGTTTATTTCTTCGAGCCTCATAAAAGATTTTTTGGACTGCTGCGGGGGGACAGGAGATTCTGTCCCAAAACAAAACAGAACATCTGGATTTATTAGTGGCAGTGCTACCTAGAATGGAATCCAGGCCACTAAACTCGCGATGCAAACGTGCTAGCACCGAGCTACGCTCCCAGCCCTCCTTTTGTTTTATTTTTTAATTTTCTTCCACATGTTTGAGTATTTTGCCTGCATGTAGGTATGAGCACTATGCGCATGCTTGATGCCCTTAAAAGTCAGAAGGGGGCTTCAGGTCCCCTGAAACTGGAGCTATGGATGGTTGCCGGCTGCCATTACTGGGAATCAAACCTGATCCTATGCAAGAGAAACAAGAGATCTTAACCACTGAGTCTCTCCAGCTCCAGCTCTCGTTTTATGTTTCTTGTATTAAAATACCATCATTTGAAATATGTACACACACACAAACACACACACACAAGAGGAACTGTTGGGAAAGAAACCAGACAAGAATTTCCTACAAGATTCCAATCATCTTAGCCCAGGCAGATTATGTAATTAACGTACACATAACAAAACCTGTTTCGTTCACAGATAATTTCCCTGCAAATTTTTTTTTTTTTTTGGTTTTTGGAGACAGGGTTTCTCTGTGGTTTTGGAGCCTGTCCTGGAACTCGCTCTTGTAGACCAGGCTAGTCTCAAACTCACAGAGATCTGCCCGCCTCTGCCTCCCAAGTGCTGGGATTAAAGGCTTGCGCCACCACCGCCCGGCTCCTGCAACGTTTTTGAAGGGGTGGTAGTTAAGACAGTGTCTCCTGTAGCCCAGGCTGGCCTGAAACTCGAATTCAATTCACCGCGTAGCAGAAGATGACCTTGAACTCTTGACCCTCCTTTCTTTATCACTTGAGTGTTGAGTTTATAAGGCTGCACTAAGCCTGGTTATGTTTTTTTTTTCTTGCCCACACCACATTCCTAGACCCAGGGCTTTAGGACAAGTTTCCTTCAACTGATGACAAGAAACGGACAATATGCATAAAGAAAGGGAAAAGCAAATGAACCCAACAATCTTCAGAACTTTTTTCAGACAGTTTGCAGAACTTTCACTGTGGGGCCATAGTTTCAATAAAAGTATACCATTGCAGCTGGGAATTGGTGGCACACGCCTTTAATCCCAGCACTTGGGAGGCAGAAGCAGGCAGATCTCTGTGAGTTCAAGGCCAGACTTGTCTACAGAGTTTAGTTCCAGGACAGGCACCAAAGTTACAGAGAACCCCTGTTTTGAAAAACCAAAAAAAAAAAAAGTATGCCATTATTTTTTACCAAATCTTAAAATCAGGGAGCTAAACAATAAACTGTAACATGTTTTTAATTTTTTTTAAAAACAATGACATGATTTGTGTTATGGGAGTATTTAAAAATAAAATATTATCATCATAGTAAAGATAAAAAGATTCTAAAGGTGATTTTAAAAAGTTCCCTTTTTAAAGAGAAAGGGGAAATTAGGGCAAAGTCGGTCCAGATGGGAAGCCATTCCCTCCCGTGAAAGAACTGCCTGCAGTCCACTGTCCTCTTGCTGATGTGTTTAAAGATCTTGGACTCCTCCGCGTTCTTTGTTTTCTGGTAGCCGAATCCACTGCCACCTCCTCTCTTGTTAAGCTTGCCATCATGGCTGCTTACGTTCAGATCAATGAAAGGAGGACCTTAAAACCAAAAGGCAGAGCCACCTGAGGCCAATTGTTCACACTGAAGATCTGCTTGAGAGAGTGGGAGTCGTAGGCTCATATGTAGGACGTGTATGCTTTCTGGGCAGGCTTATGGAGAAAGTAGTTCTTTTCGATTAGATTTTCCAGCTGAGACAGAACATCAGAAACTTTAGACCAGGAAAAATCAAATTGATTCAATGGAACCTTAAATTACATCAAGTAATGAAGGCAACCTAACTCCTCAGGGCACAGGATGAGCAGGGCCCTCTTCCACCCAGGTCCCTAGCTGTTCTATCCACATGACGGACGAATGTATTCCTTGGGGTCACTGCGAGGGTCATAATGAGCAATCCAGTACACTTCAGGGCAGCCCTCTGGCTGTCACATCTGTGCAGCAGTATCCCTGAATCTGTGTTACAGGACTGGAAGAACGTGGTTGCTTGCTTGTTTTGCTTTTGCCTTCCATGGATGGCCAAGACAGGCAAGCAATGTAGTTCAGTAGCTCATAGTGGTACTTCACAGACATACACGAGGAAAAGAACACCACCGCTTTCTTCTTCAGGTTCTTCGATTTTATTTATTTATTATGTACACAGTGTTCAGCCTCCATGTTTTGCCTACAGGCCAAAAAAAGGGCACCAGATCTCATTAACAGATGGTTGTGAGCCATCACGTGGTTGCTGGGAATTGAACTCAGGACCTCCGGAAGAGCAGTCAGTGCTCTTAACCTCTGAGCCATCTCTCCAGCCCCCTTCAGGTTCTTCTTAACGAATGTGAAGAGCAGAAGGAACCTCTTCTCAGAGGGACACACAACATATCCCTGCTCAAGTCCATCCACCATGACAACATCTTTATCATCACCAACACCCACATACAATGGCTCTTTTTCAGAGAAATAAATTCTTGCTAAGTCTTCAACTTTTGGAGTTTGTGTGGCAGAAAAGAACATGGCTTGATGTACTGGCAAAAGTTTGATAATCTGCTTTAATGCTTCTTCAAATCCAACATCCAAGATACAATCAGCCTAATCAATAACTAGACCCTGGAGGTTCTTGTACATAAACCCTGCAGTATTCTGCATGTGGTCTAGAAGCAGGCCTAGGGTGGCCATGATTATATTGATGCCATGGTGATGTTGATACCATGGTGATGTTGATACCATGGTGATGTTGATGCCATGGTGATGTTGATGCCATGGTGATATTGATGCCTTGGTGATGTTGATGCCATGGTGATGCTGATGCCATGGTGATGTTGATGTCATTGATGAGCTCCTGGGCTTCAGCAGACCTGTTACTGCAACCACGATCAGCCCATATGTGGGAACATGGTGTGTCATCAGTTTCTTAAGAACCCCAAAGCCAAAGGTCTGCATGGCCAGTTCTCTGGTAGGAGAGAGAAGCAGGACTCCTGTTCCTTCTCTGCGCATGAACTTCAACTTGACAATGAGCTTGGTCACAGGAATAAGGAAAGAGAGGGCTTTGCCACTGCCTGTTTTCATGGCTACCAGAAGATCCCTGCCTTCCAGAAGTGGCCTGATACTTTCTTAGATTTCAGTCAAACACTTGAAGCCCATTTCTTCTTCAGTCTTCAGAGTGTTTTCAGTGATGAGGTCAGACAAGGAAGCAAATGAGGGGTCCTCAAAAGTCCCTGTCAGTCCTAGGGGCCAGCTGCCCCACCCCACTCCACCCCTGTGACTTGGCTTCTCCACACCTTCTTCTGCTTCCTCATGAGCCCCAGGGCTTTCTTCGGGCTTTGCTTTTTTTTTTTTTTGGTGTCAAGCCTCATTTGTCGTTTTCCCCTTTTTCTTCTTTTTCTTTTTTGGTTCTGAATCAGGAGATGGCATTGCTGTTGTTTCTCCACTGGTTAAAGTGGTAGATTTGGGGGATAATTTCTAACCTTTTGAGTTTTCCACTGTCTCTTCAGGAACACCTCTGATGAGGGATGTCCTTTGTATATATGTTGCTTTTGTTGGTTAAAGAATAAAGCTGTTTTGACCAATGGCTTAGCAGAGTAAAGTCGGGCAGGAAATCTGAACAGAGATATAGAGAGAGAGTAAGCAGAAATCAGGAAGACGTCACATAGCTGCCAAAGGAAAAGGACACCAGAATCCTGGCGATTCACAGATTAATAGAAATGGGTTAATTCAAGATATAAGAGCTAGCTAGGAGTACACTCGAGCCATTGGCCAAACAATGTTGTAATTAATATAGTTTCTGTATGATTATTCAGGTCTGGGTGACTGGGAAATGAGTGAGTAACCTCCATTTACACACCTCCACTTTGTGCTTCTGCTGAAGCCACGCTCACAGAATGCTTTATGACTATCTGTAACTTTTCCTACTTTCCCTTCTTTGGATACATCTCTATTTTGAGGTTACAATAGGCTTGTATCTGATGTGTCTTGCAGCTTCAGGTTCTGCTGCAGCAGCCTGACATTCCACTTCTTGATCTCCTTGCACAGAGGTTTCATCTGTAAGTGTGACATATTGCTGGGCCACACTAGCAAGCAGCACTGAGCAGTGGCTGCACATGCACAGTTGGAACACGGAAGCAGACCCGTGGGGCGGAAATGCTTCTGCAACCTGTAACATTTTCAATACAGAGGAAGCAGATCTTCGTGAATTTGTGGTATCATCTTCATATGAGTCCCTATGTTAGCAGAGCTAACCAAAAGTTATCTGCTACACATGAAGCTCAAGAGATGGGATTTTAAAAAAATAGCTGGGATGATGAGCCAAAGAGAAGCAGTTTGCCCTTTTGGGACTTCGTGAGTATGACATTTACATCAATTCCACCTGCCTTCCTCCCTCCAACTCCTCAAATGCCCCCACTACCTCCCTACCTCATGATCTCTCTTTAATTGTTACTACCTATATGTACATGTGCGTACACACACACACACACACACACACACACACACACACACACGTTGTATTGTAGCTATATCACCTGGGTTGGGTACCTCATGATCAGTACTCTGAAATTCACCAGTTGTTGGTTTCTATAATGGTCTACACCTCTGCCAAGGAAGCTTCCTTGATGAGGAGTGAGAGCTGCCCTTACCTGAGGCTATAAGATAAATATTTAGAATACAGTTGAGATTTATACTGACTTGGGAAAATGGCTGCAGCTGGCTCCACTCTAGGTTCATGAGTTTACAAGCCACAGGCCATTGACTAGGTTTACAGTACCAGGCACGAATTCCCTCCTACTGAGCAGGTCTTAAGACCAATTAGATGGACGGGCGGTGGTGGCGCACACCTTTAATCCCAGCACTTATGAGGTGGAGGCAGGCTGATCTCTGTGAGTTCTAGGACAGGCTCCAAAGCTACACAGAGAAACCCTGTCTCAAAAAACAAACAAACAAAAGACCAATTAAATGACTGTTAATTACCCCCAAGACACAGTGCCACTATTGTACCCTTGAGGCTGTACCCTTGAGGCTGTCTTGCCATACTGCTCATTGTTACTGTTATAGTCTTTGTTTTTTGGGGTTTTTTTGTTTTTTTTTTCTGGGTAAGATTGTTGATAGTCTTCCTGCCTTGGCAGTTTACAAGAATTCCCTTAGAGACTTTTCTGGAGAGACAAACAGACATACAGGCCTCATTAAGAAGCCATCTTACACTGTGGCGTATGGCTTTGAGATGAACAAGGACTATGGCTATAGACATGCTAACAGGAACAGGAGCAAGCCCAAGAGGTCTCAATCCTACACAGAGAACTACAGACAAAAAAAGAAAAAAAAACAGACTGAAAGTGGAAGAAATGGTCTTCCCCAGGGGGGAGCACACCACGGGAGTATCCAACACCAAGGTCAGCCCCAAAACATACATATAAGCACCGTTATACAGACTGAGCAGGTTGTATTGATATATTTAGGAATGTGTGTATATACATACATACATGTGTGTAACAACAATTCATGAAAAAGAGGTCATGAATTTGAAAAAGAGCAAGGAAGGATGTATGTGAGGGCT
The DNA here is from genome assembly GCF_000317375.1 of Microtus ochrogaster. Lineage (NCBI taxonomy): Eukaryota > Metazoa > Chordata > Mammalia > Rodentia > Cricetidae > Microtus > Microtus ochrogaster. Next base: position 56,541,577 of record NC_022026.1, read on the forward strand.
TGGAGGGAGGAAGGGAAGGGGAAAATGATGTCATTATATTATAGTCTCAAAAAATAAAAAAAAATAATTTTAAAAAAAATTAAACATGCAATGAATTCAAAGTGCTTCTGGCCATGCTCACGCATGTTGCACTTAACACTAACATGTGCATTTTGCACTGCATAGGCCCTCATAGCACACACCAATGAGCACTGCCTGCAACACTCTGGCCCAGTCTGAAGACCATCATATATCACAAACTTCAGGGTTTCTACCATCCATAAAAAGTTGTTTGCTGCCGGGCAGTGGTGGCACACACCTTTAATCCCAGCACCCGGGGGACAGAGGCAGGTGGATCTCTGTGAGTTCGAGGCCAGCCTGGTCTACATGGAAAGACCCTGTCTCAAAGAAAAATGGTGGAGGGCTGGAGAGATGGCTCAGCGGTTAGGAGTACTGCTGTTCTTCCAGAGGACCCGGGTTCAATTCCCAGCACCTACATGGTAGCTCACAACTGCCTGTAGCTTTAGCTCCCTTGAAGCTGATACATTTACACCAATGCCCATAAAATAAAGTTAAAATAAATTTAAAAAAAAAGAAGAAAATGGTTTGCTCTTATAGAAACATAATGGTTTAAGTGCAGGAAACAAAAACTTAATATAATCCTACTGTCATTCTTCAATATGTTACAAGTTAATAAATGTGTGTGTGTGTGTGTGTGTGTGTGTGTGTGTGTGTGTGTGTGCGCGCGCATGTGAGAATTATGTTGTGTTAGAATGTTTGATTTAATTTTTTCTGTTTGGGTTGATGACTTGAGCTTCATTTAAAATCAAATCTCCCTGTGCCCTGGGGTCCAGGCCCCTTCTCCAGCAGCTGTAGCTGCATTCTTCCATGGCCGCCAGCAACACCTGCAGTTGTGCCACGGGGAGTAAAGTGAATATGTCCTGGGCCCACTTTCTCCTGGGGCTGTACAACAGGCAGGCACAGAGAGGGAAGAGGAATCAAGAGAGTGGGCTATGGTAGCAAGCCATTCTACTGGCACCTGCACAGTAGGACAGAAACCAGGCAGTCGGTCCACCAGTGGCCAGAAGGCATACCTGGCTCTCACAAGCAAACCATGCCACTCGTCCTGGCTTCAATTTCCCCATCTATTCCGTGGGTTAATCATGAGGAACTATGGGTAAAGGGCTAAACCTCCACTTTGGTACCAGCTCCGGCTCAGTAAGCACTGGGGACACCGGGCTCTGGGACAAGATGGGCAGACGGTGATCAAGAGTATGTGTTCTGGGTGAAGGAGCTACATTTCCTAGGTAAATGTAGCCACCATCTCTCATCAAAGCCTCGCTTCACAACAAAGGGAGACCATCACAGAAAACAACAACCGGATACAAGGGAGAGAACAAAGGAGTGTGCAGACCACAGCCCCTATGGACACATCTACGTCACAACTCCTCCGTCTGTGACTCCAGGAACAGCATGGAAGAGCAGACTAAGAAAGAGCCAGAGGACTAGGAATAGAAACAAGACATGCTAACACTGAAGGGGAAAACCTCACTGGGTCCCACCCCTAGACAAAGAACTACAGGCAGCTGATGGCTACTGAGAGAGGGAGCATTAACCTCTCCTAGGGATGAGCCCCCTAAATGGTTATCCAATACAAAGAGGTCAGTCAGTCTTGAAACCATATAACACAAACAACAAAAACAGACTCAACAGGATCTCTCTCTCTCTCTCTCTCTCTCTCTCTCTCTCTCTCTCTCTCTCTCTCAGAAAACCTGAATATATTTTTCACTTATACATATATATATGTGTGTATATAATAAATATATTCAAGGAAAAAGAGGCTCTTGACTTGAGAGGTATGCAGAAAGGGTTTGAGAGAGAGTAACTGGGAAAGAATGGAAAGAAGAAAGGAAAGAGAAGTGATTTCACACTTGGGAAGCAGAGGCAAGCAGGTCTCCATGAGTTTGAGGCTACCCTGATGTACATAGCTAGTTCCAGGACAGCCAGGGCTACAGAGAGAAATCCTGTCTCAAAAGCCAAAAGTGGGTAGTAAAAAAAGGCTCAGGCTTGGTGGCAGCACAGAAAAAGCTTTGGAGATGGATCATATGTGACATGTTCAGGGGAAATTTGGTGACTACAGATACAGGCCCACGAGTCTGTGACTTTCTTTTTGAAGCCCAAACCCCTTATCAAATTATAAGGAAAATAAGGCAGCACAAGACTAAGGCTACCAAGACCTGGTTGGCCCTTCAAGGTGAGAGGTTTCATCAGTGTAATGTTAGATCCTGAGGGGAACGGGGGCATCGATGAGGACAGCTGGGGAAAGCTGAGGAAAGCCTGGAATGTAGTGATGCTACTAATGTCACTTCCTTAGTTCTCACTCATACCAGGGACCTTCCACAAGGAACAGGGTATGGAGTACATGGGAACGCTGCTCTCTCTCTCTGCAACTTTTCTATGCGTCTAAAGGTTTTCAAAAAGAAAATAGAAAACGTATCTCCTATGGACTGGATCTCTCTGGCCAGCCAGCCTAACATAACTGGTGAGCCCCAGGCCCTAGTGAGAAATCCTGTCTGGAAAAGCCAGATGGATGGATGGCTCCTGAGCAATGAGCAAGGTGACTGACCTCTGACCTCCACATGTGCATGTGTGCACGTGTGCATGCACGCACACACACATAAAATAAAACGTCACTTAAAAAAATCTATCTTTCTTAAATCTCACAAACATCAGTTCATAGATATAACAGCCCTACAAATGTATGCACCAAGCAACAGAACTGTAAAATATATGGAGTGAAAACTGAAAGAATTAAAAAGAAAATTATACAAATCTGCAGAAATCTGCAGTTAGACTGGAACATTCTTTTTTACATTCATTATGTGTACACACACACACCAGGACTTGTGTGTGAAGTATGGCTTCTCTCCCTCCACTACACGTTCTCAAGTCGTTGGCCTGACCTCAGGCGCCTTTACTGTTGAGCTCTCTCACCAGCCAGAGTGGACTATTCTAGTACCCTCCTTTAACCATCGCTAAAATAATAAAACAATTACAAAGAATCACACATTTATATATGTGCTATATGTGCTATAGACGAACCTAGTACCCTACTGTCAATCAACAAGAAAGAATGAATGTAGGCTACTCCATCCAATAAGAGGAAAATATGCATTACTGTCAAGTACTAAAGGGAGCAGCTAACAAAACAGGCCGGATCAAGACTCAGCAAAACCATATGCAAAAATTAATTCTATTTCTATATGCCAGCAGTGAAAAATGGAAACTAAATTTAAGCATAGTCTTTATTTCAGCTCAAAGAAATTACTTAGAAATAAATCTAACAAAACATGTACAGGGTTTGTATGCTTTAAACTACAAAATGAGTTGGGTTGCGGTGGTGGCGAACGCCTTTAAATCCAGCACTTGGGAGGCAGAGGCAGGGAGATCTCTGCGAGTTCGAGGCCAGCCTGGTCTACAAAGCAAGTTCCAGGACAACCAGGGCTACACAGAGACAGAGAAATTCTGTCCCCCCCCCAAAAAAAAACAAAAAAATTGATGTCAGACATTGATAAGCACATGCCTATAACCCCATTACTTAAGAGGTTGAGTCAGAGGGATCACAAGTTTAAGGCTCATGCGCAGGACAGTGACGTAGTCTCAGGACACCCTAGGCTATATAGCGAGACCTGGTCTTAAAAGACAAAAGTAGGGGCTGGAGAAATAGCTCAGAGGTTAAGAGCATTGATTGCTCTTCCAAAGGTCGTGAGTTCAATTCCCAGCAACCACATGGTGGTTCACAACCATCTGTAATGAGATCCCATGGCCTCTTCTAACATTGTATGTGTAATAAATAAATAAATCTTTTAAAAATAACAAAAGTAAACCATATTTTAAAACTACAAACTAAGCAGACCTGATGGTTTAGGCCTATAAGCCTCAAGAAACTGAGGCAGTGAAGTACAAACTGCCTAGGAAATTTACTAAGATCTCTCAAAAAAGGAAAAAAAAACAGACTGGCAGTGGTGGCGCTCGCCTCTAATCCCAGCACTTGGGAGGCAGAAGCAGATGGACCCCTGTGACTTCGAAGCCAGCCTGGTCTACATAGGGAGTTCCAGGACAGCCAGGGCTACTTAGTGAAACCCTGTCTCAAAAATAAGAGAAAATAAAATTGATAACTGCTTAAAATGTAAGATATCTGTAAGACATCTAGAATACAGGCATGTAAGGCACATTTAGAGATCACTGCATCTCTAAAGGGAAACTTGTAATTTGGGGACTAATTGTCACCTGGTAGAAGATGAAAGTTCCATTGTCCCTGGCTTATCAGCTAATTTCGATGTCATCTTGTAATCCTACCAGACCTTAGGCCCATTGTCCTCTGTCTCACTGTGTGTGCTATCATTGGGTTGCTATGGATACAAGTCCCTCACTTTCCTGTGGGAGTGGGGAAAGAATAGGAAGCAGGCAGGAGTCTGGATCCAGACAAAAGGCAACAGCTGGCGCTCAGTACTCTCGCATGGAAGCGTGAAGACACACCCGTGTCTTCGTCGCCTGCTCAGGCAGGCTTTCTGCACCAGTTGTCACAATCCTCCATCTTCTCAGACTAAATTCGGCTGGAGGAGGCAAATTAGTGGACAGGAAGGCTTGGGAAGCACTGACCTACAAAACCAACAGCTGAGGCTGTGGCAGTGTAGAGAATCTTGGGTCTGAAAAACGCAACCACCCAAAACAACTACATTTATTTAGTGTTATTTCTACTCAAAGCTGAAATGCCTGGTAAGATTTTTCAGGAAGCAAGTAAGCCGATTTCAAAATGTATGTGAAATGCGGATAAATGAGATGTCCATAGGATCGTCGAAAGACTACAACATATTTCCAGCTATCTAGAATGTTCCACGCTATGCAGGGCTGTGTTCACACAGAGGGATGTGCACATTGATGAGAACAATGAAGGCACCATAAGCCCTCGCCTATGGCTGACACCAAGGAAACATAAACTGAGGCAGAGCTGTAAACTGCGTTTCAAGGAGGAAGGTGTGCCCCCCAATAAGAGACTGCTGGGTTTGGAAACAGCAGTCACTGGTTCCAGGCATTTAAGGAAATATATGGGCAGCCATTAACTGACCAGTAAGCTCACCACAGAAAACTTTCAATGGCCACGCATGACAAAGAATTTACAAAAATTAGTTCAAAATCCAGGGGGTAGTGACCTTTAATCCTAGCCCTCAGGAGGCAGAAGTAAGTGAATCTCTGAGTTCAAGGCCAGCCTGGTCCACAGAGTGAGTTCCAGGGCAGTCAGGGCTACACAGAGACCCTGTCTTGACCCTCCCAAAGCAAGAAGTTTCAGCATTCGAGAGACAGAGGCGGGTGGATCTCTGTGAGTTCAAGGCCAGCATGGTCTACAAAGTGAATTCCAGGACAGCCAATAAACCAGGTGGTGGTACCGCATGCCTTTTATTCCAGCACTGGGGAGACACCTTTCACAATAGCCTCAAATATCTTGGGGTAACTCTAACCAAACAAATGAAAGACTTGTATAATAAAAACTTTAAGGCACTGAGGAAATAAATTTGTTGTTGTTTTATGAGGCAAGGCCCTTACTATCCTGGAACTCGCTCTGTAGCCCAGGCTAGCCTCGAACTCACAGAGGTCCACCTGCCTCTGCCTCCTGAGTGCTGGGATTAAAGGTGTGCGCCACCACTGCCCAGCTGAAGAAAGAAATTAAGAAGACATCAGAATATGTATCCTCCCACCTCAAAAGATCTGGATTAAAAGTGGATCTTCCCACTTCAAATGATATAATTAAGAAAAAGAAATCCCTCCCCACAGGTATACCCAGATGATTTGGGTTAATTACAGATGTAGTCAAGTTGACAACCAAGAAAAGCTATCACGCCATAGATCAGAGCATCTTAAGCCTCGACAGAGAAGTTCCTTCCTGCAGCAGAAGATAATTAACACAGGGACCCTCAAGTGGTCACCATGGAGACACTAAGAGACTGGAGTAACTAGCCTTAAACAGGACATGCATACATATCACAATATACCCCCTGTCCCCAAGCCTCGTGGATCTTGGAGGAAGAGGAAGCAGAAAGATTCTAAGAGCCATAGGTGTTGGGTGGATAACATCAAAGGAAACAGTGTGTTCCAGACACAACAAGACAATTGCACATTTGACCTCAGAGTGACTGTAACAGCATGCATAAGACCTGCCCAAGTGTAAGCCAGATAAAATCCCAGAATGGGGATACAGAGGCAGGCACAAAATCCCCACCACTAGCTGGGGAGCTATAGCATTTATTTGGAAGCTGCTGGGGGAGAGTCAGTTTTGTTTAACTATGTGACCTCTGGTAGGTTGACCACATGCCAGAGCAGGCATTGCTTCCAAGACTGCCAACACAAACTGAACTCAATAGCGAGAGGAAAAAGAAAAGAAGAAATTTCAAATGTGTGTGGGAAGGGAAGGGAAAGTGCAGAATGTGGTCATGGGAAGAGCTGGGGGAGGGGAGAAGAAAATGTTCAACATACATCGCATAAAATTCTCAAAAAATTAATTCAAATATTGTTAAGGGTGCATGAGCCCAGAACTCATGAGCTCTGAACTGACCAGGAGCGCACAAGGGCTTCTCTTCAGCCTCAGTCCCTTGGACCTTGGTAACCTTCCTGCTCGCTGCTCCCCTCCAATGCTACACAGTAGCTACAACCACCCAAGGCCTCCTGCACCCTGTACGGCCTTGACCCACAGCCCTGCCGCCACCGTACAGTCCCTGTGCTGGTATCCTCATGGGTCACATGGGACAGGTGAGGAGTTTGATCCTCAATGAGCGATTTACTTCAAAAAGCCAGACAAAGAGCCGGGCGGTGGTGGCGCACGCCTTTAATCCCAGCACTTGGGAGGCAGAGGCAGGTGGATCTCTGTGAGTTCGAGACCAGCCTGGTCTACAAGAGCTAGTTCCAGGACAGGCTCCAAAACCACAGAGAAACCCTGTCTCGAAAAACCACAAAAAAAAAAAGCCAGACAAAGATACCTGGGAATTACATAAAGGGATGCACACCCTTGTTGGCTATGATCTGGTTCCTGAGCCCAAAAACATTAATGATGATTGCAGGTATGCAGACCAGTAGGGGATTTTGCTAGTATTAGCAGGAGCTAATAAGGAAATATACCCCTGTGATGTGGGAGTGTCATATATCAATCTGTTGATTTCATTGGTTAAAAAAATAAAGAAACTGCTTGGCTGGCCCTCATAGGTTAAAACATAGCTGGGAGGAGTAAACAGAACAGAATGCTGGGAGGAAGAGGAAGTGAGCTCAGACTCACAGCTGTCCTCTCGGGAGTAGACGCCTCAGAGAGACGACATGCTCCCATCTCCAGGGCGGACGCGAGAGCTCTGCTCTCTGAGGCACATGTGATGAAGCTCTGACCCAGGATGGACGTAGGCTAGAATCTCCCTGGTAAGCCACCTTGTGGGCTACAGCAGATTAGAGATGGGCTAGTCCAGGTGCGAGAGTTAGCCTAGAAGAGGCTAGTTAGAAATGGGGCAAGCAGTGATTAAATGAATACAGTTTGTGTGTTGTTATTTCGGGTAAAGCTAGCCGTGCAGGCGGCCGGGTGCCGGGGACGCAGCCCCGCTGCTCCTATCACTACACCCCTGTGCCATCCAGGAACTTAGATCAACTTTAAATGTACTGGAAAACTCCATTGCAGAGGAACTGGACCTGCACAAAGTGAAAACTCCTCTTGATGGCTCCAAGGACTTGCTGTTATTGCTGCTTGGTTTAAACAGTTGCCTAGAAATGTTTTATTTCAACATTTTTTCCTTTGAGCTTCAAACTATGTAATAGTAACGTGAATTCTAATAAAGAGAAATGAGTTTGAACTGAAAAAAAATATATGTTGTTGAATGGACTGGGGTTAAGAGCAAGACTTTTCTAGCGGACCTGGGTTTGATTCCCAGCAACCACTTGGTGGCTCACAACCTTCTGTAACTCCAGGTCCATGGGACCCAATGACGTCTTCTGGCCTCCATGGGCACTGCACAGACATACATGCAGACAAAACACCCAAACACATACAACGATAATAAAATAAAACTATTAATTTAATTTTTAAAGTAAATTATTGTTTAAAAGGCCAGGCAGTAGTGGCACACACCTTCAATCCCAGTGCTCTGTGAGTCTGAAGCCAGCCTGGTCTACAGAGCAAGTTCCATGACAGCCAGGGCTACACAAAGAAACCCTGTCTCAAAAAACAAAGATGTGTGTATGTATGTGTATGTGTGTTGTTTAAAAATAATAAAATAAGGAGAACTAGAGAGATGGCTCAGAAGTTAAGAGCACTGGCTACTCTTCCAGAGGTTCCAGGTTTGATCCCCAACAACCATAGTGACTCACAACCATCTATAACTCCAGGGGACCTGTCACCCTCTTCTGGTCTCCACAGGCACCAAGAACATTAGTACACAAGTATACATGCAAGCAGAGCACTCATACACATAAAATAACATAAACTAAATGTAATAATAACAACATGGGGGGGGAATGGCTCAGTCATTAAGACCTCTGGCTGCTCTTGCCCAGGACCAGAGCTCAGTTCCCAGCACAAACATGATGGTTTGCAGCCATCCATAACTCCAGGTCAGAGGATCCAACATCTTCTTCTGACACGTGCGAGCACCAGGCACAATGTGCAGGTGTGGTATACATGCATTCATTCAGGCAAAACACTCATACGCCTAAAATTTAAAAATTCTCTTCAAAACATTTAAATGGTCATAATAATAACAAAATCAATGCAAAAGAAAGAGAAAGGGGAAACGAAAGACAAGGGAAAGGAAAACAAAGATACAAATAAATGGAAAGGGGGCTGGAGAGATGGCTAAGCAGTTAAGAGCACTGACTGCTCTTCCAGAGGCTCTGAGTTCAATTCCCAGCACCCACATGGTGGCTCACAACCGTTTCAAAATGAGATCTGGTGCCTTCTTCTGGCCTTCAGGCATACATGCAGACTATTGTATACATAATAAATAAATCTTTAAAAAAACCAAATAAATGGAAAGACACCAATGTTCAGGCAGCACAGAAATTAGTATTGTTACAATGTCCATAGTACCCAAAGTAATCTACAAGTTTGATGTAATCACTATCAAAATTCTATTAAGAAATTCTAAAATTCAAAACACTCCTTAATAAAGCTGGAAGCATCAGATTTGTTAGTTCCAAACTTTATTACATGCCTAATTAAAAGACAGCCTGGTACTGGCATAAATCCACACATCTAGCCCCATTCTGAACAAAATTGTTAAGAACAAACAAGGAGGAACAGACCGTTTCTTTGAAAACTGGTATTTCTCGCTCAAGACATGAACTATTGACCTGTACCTTCTCTTCATTTGCCTAGCAGGACCCTTCAAGTCCTGGCTCAAAAGCTCACTCCTCCGTGAACCCTCTCCTTGCCAAATTAGGCCCTCCGTATCCCAGGCTACAAAGACTCTCTGCAGAAGCCTCTGTTGTAGCAACAACCATATTGGTATTTTCACTGTAGACCAAGAACGTGGGGGATGAAACTTGCCTTTTCATGCCTAACTCTATACTAGAATATATTTGCTGTTCAATAATTTTCTGTTGAAGAAAAAGAAATAAAATTTGCCAACTATAATTTCTTTTTTTCTTATAATTTTATTTAACTTTATTTCATGTGAGTTGGTGTAAAGCTGTCAGATGCCCTGGGACTGGAGTTACAGACAGTTGTGAGCTGCCATGTGGGTGCTGGGAACTGAACCTGGATCCTCTGAAAGAGGAGCCAGTGCTCTTAACCACTGAGCCATCTCTCCAGCCCTATATTAATATTTCTAATAAAGACATGTCAAGTCAAAATCACAATGGCATATCACATCACATGTTAGGGTGTATACTATAAAACCAGCAAGAGAAATCAGACATAGTGGCATACCCATGTAATCCGAGCAGAGTTAGGATTCTTAGGAGATTGAGATCAACCTGGCTGACATAGCAAGATCCTATCTCAAAACCAAGAATGAAAACAAAGTAAAAAGACAAGTTTTAGAAAGGATACGGAGAAAGAGGAGCTCTTTTGCAAACTAAGATTTATTCTTATTTTTAACATTTTGTTGTGTTGGGGAGAGTCCACATGATTGCAGGTGCCCGAGGAGGCCAGAAAAGGGCATCAGATCCCCTGGAGCAGTAGTGCTTTTGTTTCCCAATGGAAATTCTGGAAATAAATCTAAGGCCCTCTAAGCAATAGAGGAGAGGGGGCCGATCTTGACTTGTCCTGTAGTCAGACTGATGACTATCTTAAATGTCACCATAGAACCTTCATCCAGCAACTGATGGAAACAGAGGCAGAGACCGGCATCAGAGCACTGGACTGAGCTCCCAAAGTTCAGCTGAAGAGTGGGAGGAGTGAGAATATGAGCAAAGATGTCAAGACCATGATGGGGACACCCACTGAAACAGCTTACCTGAGCTAATGGGAGCTCACCAACTCCAGCAGGACAGGGAAGGAACCAGCATAGGACCAAACTGAATCCTCCGAAATGTGGGTGACAGTTGCGTGACTGGGGCAGACTGAGGGACCACTGGTAGTGGCACCAGGATTTATCTCTACTGCTTGTACTGGCATTTTGGGAACCTTTTCTCTTTGGATAGATACCTTGTTCAGTCTAGATAGAGTAGAGAGGGCCTTGGTCCTTCCTCAAAGCAATGTCCCTTACCCTCTCTGAGGAATGGATGGGGGTAGAGGGATTGAGAGGAGGGGAGAGAGAGGGTACTGTGATTAGTATGCAAAATAAAAAATTCTGTTTTCTTTTTTTTTAAAAAAATAAAGATCTCTTAACTGTTGGACCATTTCTCCAGCACAAGAAGGCTTCTTTGTTTTATCTTATTTTTGTTTTTTCCAGACAGTGTTTCTTTTTATAGCCCTGGCTGTCCTGGAACTCGCTCTGTAGACCACCAAGCTGGCCTCAACTCAAAGATCCGCCTGCCTTTGCCTCCTAGAGCTCAGATTAAAGGCATGTGCCACACCACCCGACCTAAGAGGATCTCTTACACACTATTAGTGGGGATATTAATTAGTACAGCCATTACAGAAACAGTATGGTAGTTGCCTCAAAATTAAAAATCGAGCTCTCGTGAGAGGACTCAATCCCTCTTAGGTGGTGTTTGTCCAAAAGATATACTATCATTAAATTCAAGGCCAACTTGAGTTACGTGAGATCATGTCTCAAAAAAAGTAAACAAAAGGACCTTAAACATATTATTTTTATCATTATCCTTCAAAATGCTGAAACATACATATAGCACCTTAGAAAGAAATGACAGGCTGCATACAGTGGCATATGCATGCCTTTAATTTGAGCTCTTAGGAGGGAAACGTAGGCAGATCACCGAGTTTGAGGCTAGACTCGCCTAGTGAGTTCCAGGCCAGCCAGGGGTACATAGGGAGACCCTGTCTCAAAAAATAAAAAGTTTAAAAAAATTTGCAAGCAATATGGATAAACTTTAAAGACATTATGCTAAGTGTAGTAAAATAGACAAGTCACATAAGCACAAATGTCGCATGGTTCTGCATATGTGCGGTTATAATTCAGATTTACAGAAAAAACTAGAACTGTGGCTGCAGGGAAGAAACACAGGATCACTGTGTAATAACAGGTGCAGAGTTCTGGGTATATGATATGAAGAGAACTCTAAAACTGACTGGTGATAATTTTACAATGTGAGCTACTGAAGTGTATACTTAAAACGATTAAGATAGTGATTTTTATGTCTATTTTACTACAATTTTTAAACTAAATCTGTCAATAGGGTTTTTCCTCTGAGTTAATTATATAAACACTGCTTATAAAGAATGAAAAGATAAACCACATACTGGAAATTTTTTCTTTACAAGGCATGTACCTGATAATTTGTATCCAGTGTGAACTCTTCCAAATAATAAACAAAGACAAGATGTACAGGGAGGTCTGGGGTATGGTTAATGGTAGAGTATTTGGGTAGCATGCAAGAACAGCCTAGGTTTGATACTCAGCACTGCAAATAGATGATCAAACAACAGATCTGAACACTTGGACAAAGAGAATAAATGGATGGAAAATGCATAGATGAAAGTAGGATCAAACCACTAGTTGTTAGGAAATACAAATTAAAACCACAATGAGACACTACTGAATGCCTACCAGGATACCAACAACAGAACTAGAGATGACAGCTCAAGTGGTAAAGCATCTGATTCACATGTGTAAGGTGTTAGGTCCTATCCACAGCTTGGGAGGGGCAAACAGTCAAGTGCTAGAGGATGCAGAACTGAACCCTTTATGTCCTGATGGGAGAGGAACGGTAATGCCATGCTGGAAATGGTTTAGCAAAGACACACAGAAAAATGGAATAGAATAGAGGGTCCAGAAATAAACCCACGCACCTAATCTTTAACAAAGTTGTCGAAATATACACTGGAGAAAAGACAGTGTTTTCAAAACATGGTGCTGACAGTAGCCTGCAGAATGAACCACGACCCATCTCTCTCACCCTGAACAAAAATCAATTCAAGATGGGTCAGACTTTAAAGTGAGAGCTGCAACCGAAAGCGCTAGAGACATGGGGGAAACAAAGTACAGGCATAGACAAGGACTTTCTGGAGAAGAGTCTGAGAGTATAGGAGAAAGCCCCAAAACTGACAGATGGGATTGCACAAAATTCAAAGGATTCTGCAGAGCAAAGGAAAGCCCACAGAATGCACACAGCTGACAGTGCATTGGGAAATTCCTACAAAAAAAAATAATGAAAATATTTTTAAAAGAAATAGAAACAGTCAGTACATTTTTTAATGTTCATCATCATTCTTAGCCACCAGGGAAAAGGCCTCTTAAATCTGCTTTGAGAGGTCCATCTTAACCCAGTCAGAGGAGTGGCTATCATCAAGAAATCGAACGACGATAATGCTGGTGATGCAGGAAAAGGGAAACCCTGCTGGTGGAATCAGGAACTGCTGTCGCCACTGTGGAAAACAGCAGGGAGATTCAGTGAAAAGCTAAAAATTCAACTATTGGGACTGGAGAGGCAGCTCAGTAATGACAAAAACTAGCTGTTGTCCCAAAAAGTCCAGAGTTTGGTTCCTGGCAGCTATGTCACAACCTTGAACTCCAGTTCCAAGGCATCTGTTGTTTTCCCGCCTCCTCAGGCACTCCTGTGGAACACACGTGCATTCACTCGCAAACAATTTCTTCTCTCAAAGCATAAACCTTCAAAAAGTACAACTATCATACAGAACAACTACACTAACTCTTGGACACATACCTGAAGGGATCCAATCAGCATGGCACAGGGGCAGCAGGGCATACATGTTTATTGCTATACTGTTTACAACAGACAAGTTAAGGGACCAGCCTAGACCAGATATCCATCAACAGATGGAATAGTGTGTGTATCAAAAATGAAAACAATGAATTTTAAAAGTGAACTTAAAATGTACACCAGAGTCAGAGAGATGGCTCAGCAGTTAAGAGAACTTGCTGCTTTTGCAGAGGACCAAAGTTCCCAGCACCCATACAGTGGCTTACAACCAACTGCCTATAATTTCAGTTCCATGGGATCTGACGCCCCTTTTCTGGCCTCTGTAGGCACCAAGCCATGCATGTGGTACACAGGCATACATGCAGGCAAAATAAGAAAGTTTTTTAATGAACAAAGAAGTTTAGCAGTTCCTGGAATGTTAACCATATGCTTACCATCTATTCGGGCAATCCAAGTCTAGGTTGTAACGCCAAAGAAATGAAAACAGCCTCACAGAAGCTCTTCTAGCAGCTTTATTCATTACTTCCTCCTCAACTGTAAAGAATGTCTTCCAACTTGGGATTGAATAAGCAGTAGTACATCTACACAATGGAGTATGAAATAGCAATCAGAACTATCGATACACCCAGTGATACAGATCTTGAATCTATAACTCACAGCAAGTTATTCTCAAAAGTTATACTCTTAAATTCCACTTACAATTCTTTTCAAGAGACAAGGCAGAAAGTCAAAGACACATCAGAGATTGCCATGGGTAGTAGGTTCAGAGGACTAGATTTCACTGTCACAGCAGGAGACGGTGAGGGAGGCTAACAGAAGCCGTTACTGTGTTCATCCACTTAGCAGGGCTTATGCAACTGTATTTTACATGAACGTAAAGTTTCACAGTACAAAGCTAAAAGCTTAACGACATAAAATAAGCCCCTGTGTGACTTACAACATCCACAATAAAGAACAAGAAAAAGATCAGTGCTTGCCAGGATCTGAGGACAGGAACAGGGCTATATTACAAGGTGACATGGTAAGTTTGGGGAGAATGCCACAAAAAATCTGTATACATTTTTTTCTAACATTGCTGTGTTTTGCTTGATTGTTTTCTAAGACAGGGTTCCTTTGTGTTAACAGTTCTGGCTGTCCAGGAACCCAGAGACACCCACCTGCCTCTATCTCCCAAGTGCTGGGATTAAAGACATATACCAACACTGCCCAACTAAAAATTCTGTATCGTGATAATGGTGGCAGACCACCCCTGATACTCTGCAGTCCAGGCTGGACTCAGGTTAACAGCCTCAGCATCCTGAGTGCTAGGATACTGGTATGAGTCACCCATCTGGCTGGAGTCTGAAATTCTTATTCTGACATGATTATTTTAGTTCCATTTTATTTTGGCTAGGGTCTACATGCTTTTATTTCTAATATATTATTATCTACCAAAACTTCACCAAAATCAGTGAACTAAGTTGAACACGATTTAAAGAGACCTGGAAAGCGTAGTTGTCATAAAATGCTACCTGTTTTTAAAACCAGGGTAGCGAAAATGCATTGAGAAGGGTTGATACCAGAAACCACCACAGGGTGGATGCCTGGACCAGTGCTCCTGTGTGGAGAAGGCAATACAATACAGAACAGAAGGCTAGCATGATTTTAATTACACTCATTTTAAACCTAGTATACCACCACTTAACATTGTAAACACATTCTGTCAGTTCTCTGAGCCCTACCTCTTCCTGACAGGGACGTATTGAAGGTTAAAGGAGCTAACTAATTCTCAGAGTTTGGTAATCTGGACTCAGCCAGTACCTAACTCTGTCTGGAAAACACAGGTATGATCTACATTCCCTGAACATCCTACAGTCAATGGCTTTCCAACTTACTACGATAGGTATATCTCTTCTGGAATCTTCACCCTCTTCCCTATCCCTAGACAGCTGCAGAGACATAGAAGGCTTACCACTACGCTCCTCTACTACCAGATGAGGGCCCACCTAGTGATTGAGAAAATGTACAGCCAAGACCCTTCGGAATGCCTAGGCACTGAAATCTTGTGGGGTGATAAAATCACAAAGGATCACCTGTCCAGGGACACCCCGCCACCAGATTTCTCAGCAGTCCATCCTTTAGAACACTCACCTGTCCAAGAGTTCAAACCTTATCAGTCTAACCTACAAGGTGGAACACAGGAATTAGGAGTACTGGGTACATTGTTAGCACTTGGACTCGGCTTATTTGTATTTTTAATACTACGATTTTATTTACTGACTTATTGGTTTCTCAAGACAGAGTTTCACTGTGTAGTCCTAGATTAGGCTGGCCTAATCACTCAGAGATCCGCCTGCCTCTGCCTCCCAAGTAGTTGGATTAAAGGTGTGTGCCAGCACAGCCCAAACTCTACTATTTGTTTTGGGCCGTAGGTTAAGAAAAGGTTCTGCCAGATAGTCCAGGCTCTCCTTTAACTTAGGCAATCCTCCTAGTTTCAGTCTTCCAAGAGTCAGGTTTACAGGTATGTAGCTACCATGCCAAGACTCTGTTGATATTACCTTGTAAAACACAGTGGGAGCCGAGTGGTGGCAAAAGCCTGTAATCCTACTACTTGAGAGGCTGAGTAAGCAGAATGGGATCCGTAGCAAGAATCTTTCTCCAATGATAATAACGGATGGTCATAATGATAATAATAATACAGCTTGGTAATAGATGTTTGTCTAATATGTGTGAGGACCTATTAGGTTCAATCCTTGGCACCACAAAAACAAACAAAATGTCATTTCCAAGGACATAAGAACTAAGTAGAGGGTATTAGGGTCTGGCAGCTCCAGATCTTTGAGACTCTTAACTGATGAGAATGGAGGGCACCGTGGCAGAAGACAGATGGTGTGGGGTTGTTCTTCTACTATGTAGGTACATCAGGGAGAATCAAACGCCATCTGTATTCTCCCATCCCATAGGAAACAGTGTTTGCAGCAGGAGGGAAGGTCAGCTCATCAGTCGCCAGCAGTGTCGTTGCCAGCATTGTCGTCGCCAGCAGTATCGTCGCAGTTGCCAGAGAGGTCAAGCATCGACATCATGGAGTCAGACAACTTATTGGCGATTTTCTCTGTAGATGGGGAAATACAGGCAACCTGTGAGTGGCTGGCTTGGCTAACGGAAGGCCTGCCACAGCTAGCTTATCACTAGCTTGGCCCATTCTAACCTTCCAACTGGCTCGGTTACCCACCTAATCATTCAGAAAAAAAAAAAAAAAGATGCGCCATTACTACTGTCACTCAACCTCACAGGAAAATCCACTCACTGTGAAGTGATCAACCCCAGCAGTTTCATCTCAGGGTTTCAGACTCACAGAATTCCAAGTATTTTTGTAAATTCTAAGTACCAAAATAGTAACTTCCTTCTCCTGTATGAACTTAGCACTCCTCCATTACCCTAGCCACCCCCAAACAAGCATTCCTAGCAAAGGAGTGCACAGTTGTACTGGCTTTGAGCCTGAGCGCTTAGCACGCCCAGCTCTAGCCTCCAGATACACGTGCTCCTCTCCAGGAAGCCTCTGCTGACTACCCATTGCCAAGCTGGGTTAAGCTCCCTCCCTCCAAGTGCTTGCTGTACATGCCGTCAGAGTGATCATTTTACACTGTCAGTGTCTGCTTTTTCTCCTCCCTACTCCCTAACAAGATTTGGAGTTCAAATCCACCCCTGGATTCCCAGGACTCAGAATAGAGAGAGCCACAGTAAGATGGCTATAAAATATGGCCTAGCTAAAAAGAATAGACATCACAGAGTCAATCAACCCTACCTATATTTGTAATTTATTGGTGTTTTTTGTTTTATTTTGTTTTGTATCGAGACAGGGTTTCTCAATAGCTTTGGAGCCAGTCCTGGATCTTGCTCTGTAGACCAGGCTGGCCTCAAACTCACAGAGATCCACCTGCCTCTGCCTCCCAAGTGCTGGGATGAAAGACATGTGCTACCACCACCTGGCTACATTTGTATTTTGTAACCACAGATACTGAAGTGCGAGTATTCTTACCTTTATTAATTCACTGAAAACTGTTTTCTCACTCCTCAATATCCACAGGGACAAGGACAGCTTTACTAACAATGATGTAGTTAGTATCTTCACATGACCTGCACACATCCTCCTGCGTGCCGAGATTGCTAATATCCAATCTGATACACATGCTATAAAACAGCTGCCATACTGTGTTGCTTAAGAACTACTGACAAGAAATATAGACTGTACCTATTTTGAACTTATTTTTTTTTCTTTTAGCCATGAATAGTGGTGCTCGCCTTTAATCCTAGCAATTGGGAGGCATAGGCAAGTGGATCTCTGTAGTTCAAGGCTGACTTGCTTTATAAAGTGAGTTCCAGGCCAGGCAGAGCTACACAATGAGACCCTGTATTGGAAAACCAACCAAAACCTTAACTTTATGTATATGTATGCGTGCCTGAGAGTATGCGTGCGCACCACTTGCAAGCTAAGTGCCTGTAAAGGTCAGAAGAGGCGTTGGATGACCTAAGACTAGAGTCAGACAGTTGTGAGTCATTGTGTGGGTGCTGGGAAGCAAACCTGTGTCCTCAGCAAAGACAAGAGCTCTTAAGACAGAAAGGGTCATCTTTCCAGCACCTAGTTCCTTTCGAGTATTCTTTTTTTTTTTTGGTTTTTCGAGACAGGGTTTCTCTGTGGCTTTGGAGCCTGTCCTGGCACTAGCTCTGTAGACCAGGCTGGTCTCGAACTCACAGAGATCCGCCTGCCTCTGCCTCCCAAGTGCTGGGATTAAAGGCGTACGCCACCACCGCCCGGCTCCTTTCGAGTATTCTTATTTCCACCTGACTGGATCTGTAGGACAGAAGCCACAGATATGGAGGACCAACTATACATATCCTAAAAACCTGAATGAGTCAGCTGCACCAAGGACCACCATTTACAGAGAAGAAATACTTTTGTGTGCCCTGATGTGGAAATATCCCTAAGACACAGAATGAGAAATTATGAAGCAAAACTGTATGCTCTGTGATAAGAACTGGTGTGGAAAAGAAGACAAAGAATGCAAGGCTTCTGCATATATCTATCTTAAGAAGGGCAAGAGATTAGCTGGGTGATGGTGGCGCACACCTTTAATCCCAGCACTCTGGAGGCAGAGGCAGGCAGACCTCTGTGAGTTCAAGGCCAGCCCGGTTTACAGACCAGTTGATGAATTCTAGGACAGTCAGGGCTACAGAGGGAAACTGTGTCTCAAAAAACAGGTGGCAATTCACTAGCCAGCTGCCTATGGTAGAAAGCTTTGAGAGATTTTACTTTGTATCCTCTGGGGTTTCAAATGCACTTCCTACTGATACAGTACAAATGATAATATGCATTCTACCCAACACACAGAAAACACCCAAGAAATGTGGGACATGATGCACAGGCCAGGTCAGTGGCCTACAAGTGTGGGCCCCAGAAATCTGCTTTAACAAACCCTGCCGATGACATCGATCCAAGCTAGAATTTTGAGAACCACTTGCCAGTCTGTGAGCCTCCTAACCCCATCCCTTCAAGCCTTCCATAGAGGTAGACACGTGTCGCAATGCTTATTCAAAAATACCTGAACCCTGGCCCCTATCAGGCATTTTTGGAGCATAGGAATTTTCAGAGCAAAGTCAGGTACCCTTACCTGAACGCTTCTGTAATTTTTTCTTATTCTTCAAGGCAGATGCCAGAGCCTGGCCTTGCTGAAGTGGGTCTGTCTCCAGGATCCTCTGCAACATTGGGCGGCGGTCCACTGTCCAGACATCCACTGGATCATCGTTTGGGGGGAAGTATTGGTCCACATTGCGTTTAGGCCACCCCATCTGGTGGCGGCTTGGAATGGTACAATACCCAGTGTGGTCTCCAATCTGGAGAGAAAAAGAATAATGATGGGGTCTTGATCTCCAAACACTCCTGCAGAGAAGCCAACGACAAGCTTGAGTAAGAAGGAATCTAGAGCCAGTTACAGCTCCATCATATCCTAACTGGTGTTTAGTTAGCCGACAAGACTTAGTGTGCTCATGTGTCAGGGGATGAGCACCGGATAGCTTGCAAGGTTTTACAATAATTTGAAAAAGGAAAGGAAGCAGTAGTAGCTTACACCTATAATCTAGCAGTGAAGAGGGTAAGGCAGGATTGTTGTAACCATAAGATCAGTCTGGACTACATGGTTGAGTTCTAGGTTAGTTTGGGCTACAGAGTAAGAACAGAAAAAAGAAGTGACAATTCATATTCTAATGATCCTTTGTTGAAATAACCCTTCAAGGCCTTACTCGACCAGTACTTCTTTGTCGAGACAGGATTTCTTTTTGTAACAGCCCTGACCGTCCTGTAGACTAGGCTGATCTCGAACTCAGAGATCCACCTGCCTATGCTTCCTGAGTGCTAGGATTAAAGGTGTGTGCCACCAGAGGTCAGCTATAGCTAGTATTTTTAACACCCACTTCATGCCCCACTATGTGGGACAATCCTGGGAACAAAAAATTAAGTCAGACTTAGGCCCACCTTTAGTAAGAACCCAGGCTAAACCTAACTCAGAGCGTGTTGTCTACCTATGAGGGTATTACAAAGGGAATCTCTGTGGCAGGTACATGTGAGTAGTAAAAGCAAATATTAACAGAGCATTTACTATATATCATGTACCAATCTAACATACAAATATACACATACCTAAGGAAATAGGTATTGACATAAACATGGTTCAGACAAAATGGCCCACATATGTGATGGTGGCCTGCCACAAACAGTTTATGTAAGTACATACACTCTAGGCTATTTCCACAATGAAGATCCTATCAAGGTAGGTATGGCAGCAGACTCGTAATCTCAGCACTCAGGAGGTAGAGGCAGGGAGAACAGGAGTTCAAAGCCAATCTCAGTGACATATTGAGTTTGAAGGTAGCTGGGCTCCATAAGACTGTCTCAAATATCCTAAAGCAGTGTACTTCTTAGGACATAGCCTTGCTATGACTGTATTGACTCCTTTTACACATACTAACTAATTTAATTCCTATAAGAAGATGCACCTGAAGTCACAGGGCTAGCAAGTAAGAAGCGGGGTAAATTAAGAGCCCAACAGCCTGGTTCTATAGTTTGTGACTATAACCACCCACTGTCCTATAGTAGGGAAAAGGGTTTGAACAAAGCTACTAAGGTTAGTGATAAAGATACTATTTGCTACACAGTATGCAGTACAGTATTTCTGGGGAGTTGTGTGACAAGGTGGCCTGCTAAGGGCCCTGGATTGAGCCTGAAACTTGTAGCACAAAAATGGGGGACTACTGTCAGTTTCTAAGAAATATACTATGTTCAGGGGCTTATGGCTCCGTGAAAAATATTATTTAGGAAGGTAGCCTTAAACAGACAAGTTTACAGATTTTTTTCCTTAGGCAACAGGAAATGTCTAGTGCTAAGTGAAGATGGGAAGGGTGTGACTCCTGCCACTGCGCAAGTTCAGACCTTACCTTCTACTATGGATTGACTAAAGGCGAGTTTCCTCCTCAGTCAACCTGAACCACTTTCTTTCTGAATGACTATACTCTTTATTAGCATGGCAACAAGACATTTTTGTTAATAAATCTTTCCAGACATTACATCACCATGAAAAATGAAGCACAGCTCTTGAAGAAATCATGTGACAATCTCTAAACAAATTTGCAAGTGAAATAAGTACAGAATGATAGGAAAAATATCCTTATTTTAATTAAAATAGTTACTTGGGGCTAGATGGGGCTCAGTGGTAAAGGGCTTGCCCAGCATGTGTGCCTTTGCCCAGTGAACTCAGCCTTCAAGAAGCAGCTTAAGCCAGGCGGTAGTGGTGCACACCTTTAATCCCAGCACTCGGGAGGCAGAGGCAGATGGATCTCTGTGAGTTAGAGGCCAGGCTGGTCTACAAGAGCTAATTCCAGTATGGGCTCCAAAGCTACGGAGAAACCCTGAAAAAAAAAAAGCAGCTTAAAGGTTCCCTGACCAACTAACTACTAGTATAGTTTAGGGCCCTTAGATATATTGTTCTTTTATAATCAGCCATCTCTAATCACTCCTCCTATGTGTCTAAAATGAAAACTCTGAAGAACAGAGATGGACTGACTGAAAAAAAAAGATGCCAGGAAGATCTTGTATAGCAAACCATGGAAGCGTTTAAGCAGGGAAAGTGACAGGGTCAGACGAGGCTATTAGGAACCACAGAATAGCCAGGTATGGTGACCATCCATATGGTAAGGAATAGCTATGGGATTTGGTTACTAACAATGTATGGGATCCTGGATACTAGTCAAGAGGAGAGTCATCTGCTAATTGAACAATTGGGTGATTAAGATGACAACACCTATTCTATGGACTGGAACCAGAACTCGGAAAGCTGCTTAGACATGTCACTGTCTGGCAAAGAACACACTGGGTCAAGAATTCACAAGTCCAAAGGAAGTGTGTGAGCCACTCAGACCTCACTACCCTAGGAGAGACACAGGAGGAAGTGCCTGCCTCCCAAAAGCCTGTGCAGGAGACGGTTACCGTGAGGATGTGAAGAGGTACCTTGTATTCGGTGGCTCTATTTTCAATGGCATTTGCTATTTTCACCAACGGAGAATGGAGCCACTTGAAGTCCATTTCTTCTGGGTCCGTGTCACCCAACAGCTCATCGGCTTCTCCATTGGCCAAGCCTTTAACACAAACAGCACTATTAGGATCCTGGATCCCCCTTGCTGCCTACCAGTCCTCTGATCAGGCCTAAGCAGAAACAACATGAGGGTACCACCAGGGGAATGGAGTGAGTGAAGCTGTTTCTGCTGAGAGGCTACATGACAAAGATTTATTTTATTTTATTTTTTTGGATTTTCCGAGACAGGGTTTCTCCGTAGCCTTTTGGTTCCTGTCCTGGAACTAGCTCTTGTAGACCAGGCTGGCCTCGAACTCACAGAGATCCACCTGCCTCTGCCTC
>NC_022026.1:56563911-56572282 GCF_000317375.1 Microtus ochrogaster
TGGTTCCTGTCCTGGAACTAGCTCTTGTAGACCAGGCTGGCCTCGAACTCACAGAGATCCACCTGCCTCTGCCTCCCGAGTGCTGGGATTAAAGGAATGCACCAGCATGACAAAGATTTAAAAGCATGAATCTAATCCATACCTGTAATACCAGTACTTAGGAGGGTAAAACAAGAGGATCATGAGTTCAAGGCCAGCCTGGGCTCTATGTCAAGATCCTGTCTCAAAATAAAAAACAAAATAAAATTATGAATTTATAGGACCATCACCTGCTGGGACTTAGCCTTAAAGCTTCGGCTTGCTCATATGAGAAAAGGAATTCCAAAACTCTTATTCATAGGATTAAGGTGAAATCCAGCAGAAGGCACAGACCATATTCTGGTTCAAATGTGATGAAGAGAGCCATGAGAATTCCCTTCCTAGAACCAGGCTTCTTGCCTCCTCCCTTCCACTCCTTGCTTAAAACTGGCCTCCACCACAACCCTCAGACATGCCTATTGCATGCCTACCCTCCTATCTACTTCTACCAACTTTATCCCAGCCACTTCACTGACTGTCCTAATTCCTGCTCACACTTCAAGATCCAACACCAGGACCGACTCCTCCAAACGCTTTTGACCCTCACCTCTTCCCCACCCTCATCTCAGCTCCTCTTGCCCTCATGCGAATCCAGCCAGGGTCAAGCGTCACCAGTAGAACATGAGTTCGAATCCCTCTCAACTGCCCACTTGACAGAACCAGAAATGAAAGCTCAGCAAGAGGGCTGTCTTGCCTGAAGTCACACATGGAATAAACTAGAAAGTAGTCTTCTTGTCCTCATTTGTAATCCAGGACTTCAGAGGACCCAGAGGAGGAAATGACTGGCCTCCAGGAGAAACAGAAGTAAGACTTTAGTCCAAACAGAGCGTTCTCAACTGTTCCTAAGCGTATGACTAGAGGGCCCTGGACAGAGGAGAGAGTGGAGGAGGAACCACAGGCCAGGGCTACATGCAGTATCAAAGGCAGAAACCTACTGAGCACTTGCCTAGCACAAGGTCCTAGGTTTAATCCTCAACATTGCTTTTTTTAAAGCCTAGGGCAATAGAAGAAGAATAGGGAGAAGGACCATTTGGTCATTTGATTTGGCTGGAATTACAGACCTGTGCAAGCATACACAGCCGAGAAAGAGTTTTTGAGCTTTTAATCTAACACTCAAATACACACACACACACTCAAACTCTTGCCAAGCAGTGGCGGCGCACACCTTTAATCCCAGCACTCGGGGCGGGGGGGGGGGGCGCGCAGAGGCAGGAGGATCTCTGTGAGTTTGAGGACAGCCTGGTCTACAGAGTGAGTTCCAGGAGAGGCTCCAAAGCTACAGAGAAACCCTGTCTAGAAAAAACAAACAAAAAACACCCCCCACACACCCCACACATAAAGGACTTTTTAAAGGGTTATTTCAACCCAAAAGAAAGAAATAGTCTCACTTCCAAAGAACCTAAAGGAGTACTAGTTAGTCAGCCAATCTACCAGATGTTCACCACCACTACTCTCATTGCCCAAACTAGAATTTTTCTACCTTATAGGACAATGAATAAAATTTAATACCAGGCCCCAAGTAGCCCCAGGAAAGGAGAGATGAAATGTGTGATCTGACATCAGGTCTGGGCTCCCTTAGAACAAAACCAGCGGCCCCACCCATCCGCACGTACATTCCATGGTGTCGTCATTGGCATGCTCAGTATCTTCGATATCAAAGACCTCAGTCATCTCCTTCACAATCTCAGCACTGAGATGGGCGGGCAGAGTGTGAGTAGGTGGTGGTGGTGTATAGAAGCTGATCTTCCCACTGTATTGGGAGAGAAGGGGAGGTCAGCGGTGACATCACTGAGAACAAATAGCCTACCAGAAGAGGACGTAGGACGAGAACACTGAGACAATGCCTTTCCGAGCAATGTGTTGAACTGCTCAATAACCACTAGGCAGAGTACTAGTTCTTTGGCTGTCCCCTACCTTGAGACCCAGGAAGTCAGGCTGTCCCATCGGCATCAATAAACGAATGTCACACCCTACTCAACCCCTTCCTCACCTCACCCAGTCAGCCAGGACAGCTTTGGCAGCCTCCTCACGACTGTATATGCCTCCCTTCTTCTTCTTTCCCAAGCGGTGGGCCACTGCGGTCAGAAAGTGCTCAGTAGTCTGGAATCCTGAGACACCATAATAGCTGGAAATCTAGCAGAATTGAAGGAAAAGAGTCATGAGAGTGAGTGAAGGACCAGCTGTTGAAGTAGGGGCTAGGCCACCCGCTGGGGACCCTGCTCTTTACCTCCTCCAGGTTGCAGCGCTGAAGGATGGTCTCCACTGGGGTCACAGGGTCTGCCAGCTTCTGCACATGGATGCAATTCCGCAGGATGGTGCCCACCTCTGAATTGGGTCCTGGGACAATGCCTGGAGCATCCAGCAGCCTGATGTACTTGTCTAAGAAGACCTCCTGCATGAATCTGGAGAAAAACAAGGCCCAGATGTACCTGGTACTTAGTCACAAATGTTGGGCCTGGAAAGGCTGGAGGGAGGTAAAGGAAGAGAGGGGAAGGGGGATCTTAGGTGAAGTGGAAAGATGTGGACCAGGGGGGATCTGAGGTGCTACAATCCCAGTCCCTTTCACTGGGGGCTTAGCTGCAGGATGTCAGGCAAGGTTATGACTCTGTTGCTTCGGCTGAGCAACAGCACTTTTTGCAGTTGTTATGAAGGACCCAACAGCCCACACCTGGGATGGGCTGGCCAGGTGAATGAGCGCTATTAGTAGGATTCCCAAACCCAGGGTATGGATCAGAGGATAGCCCACAATTAGGAAAGAGGCAAGGGCTGAAGGCATGTGGGCATTGATGGATGGGTAACGGCAAGGACTTGTGAAGCAGCGGGAAGCTCGCAGATCTTACTTTGTGACGCCAGGAACAGCTCCCACGCTGCACGCACGGCTGCGCTTCAGGCTATTGATCAGGCTGCTCTTCCCCACATTGGGAAGGCCTGCAATGTAGGAGCAAAGTACTTAGGGCAGGAAGTACTCCAAAATTCAGGCCAGCCTGCTTCAGAAAGGGCCTGGCAGAGGCCGTAAGCAGGTCACGGGCAAGCCAGAAGTAGAGCCTGGCCTCTTGTCTTCCCACCCCAGGCCCTGGCCAAGCCTCTACAGGGTACTTCCAGTTCTCTCCTCTTGGCATTCTTGGCATCCAGGGCCCTCTCTCGAGATGTGCAGTGCACCTCCAGCCACAAGCAGCCGGGACAGGCGCGCCATATAAGGCCTCCCAGACATGACCCAACAGAAGGTGGTCAAGTGTTGAAACAGACCACCTGTTCTGACATGTAACGCCCCTGGGGAGAAGGGGTTACTCTCCAGATGCCCCTCTCTCCACACAGCTGTCTTTGTATCTGAGCACCCGTGCGCCACTGATAGGCTGTGGCTGTGAGTCTCTCTCCCCGACATCATTCTTACCGTCCTCTAGTGTACTAAAGTTTCCCACCATGTACCACTCCTTCACATGTGTGCCTGGGAAGATAGATCCGTGGTACTGACCTGGGACGCTACACACGCCTGTGTGTCTCCTGGACTGCTCTTCCCTTTCGTTGGCCCTCTCACTGAACTGGCCCCACAGCTCTGTGTCTATGCATCTAAAAAGCTCTTTTTCGTTCTGATTCTCTCCACCCCACCATTCCACTCCTGACTACATGGTTACTATGTTCCTTCTCTCTGGAGTCTGTCTATAGAAATGTGCTCATGTGTCTTTCATTATGGCCTTGGCTGGCTTTGTGTGCCTCCCTAACTATGTCTTTAATTCTCTCTCTACAGACATTTCTGCCTCATCACAGGCATGCCTGTTTCTCCCTGATTTCAGGTTGTTTCAGAGGGTTATGGTTATCTGGGCACATGTGGTGTCCCCGAGGTTTTATCTGCTCTGGGGAAATAGAGACAATGTGAGTGCAGAAGAAGCTGGTCCACACATGCTGCCTGAGCCTGTCTGGGCCTGCAGATGTGGCCCTTCCAGGTGTGCACATGACTCCATGCATAGGGATTTACATGTTCTTAAGATCTGTCTGTGTGCATAGGCCTGTATTGGATGCTCCTCTGTGTATATATCGAGCTTCTTTTCAAACTGTCTCCATTCCTGCAATGTTCTTTTGCGGTGATGCATATCTACACAAGTGCCAATCCCAAGCGTCTGTTCTGAAGCACCCTTCTACAGGTCTCTGTACACACTTTAGCTGTTTCCTAATACCCCGAGCCCAGGGTCTCACACAAACTAGGGAGGCCTTCCACCATTGAGCAACACTCTTAGCTGCTTTTACTTTTCTATGAATCAAGGTCTCACTAAGTTACCTAAGGCTGACCTTGAACTCAAACTTTCCATCTTCCAAAGCAGCTACCACTGCAGGTCTGGGTCACCAGGTCTGGCCATTTACTCATCTTTACTGCCACTTTGGGCATTCTCTGAGCTGCTGTGTCCTTCACTCTCTTTGGGCCTGTCACTTTAATTTGTCTTTTCCATTACTCATCAGCCTCCCTGCCCTTTTCGTCTTGTCTATTCAGGTGTGTGGTGTTTATACATTTTCTGTCAAGTTCTCTTCAGTATCTCAAGCTGAGACACTTCCCCTCCCCGATTTTTCCCTGCCTCTTAGTTTCCCCACTCCCCTTTCATCCCCTTCAACAGTACTGCGGTTTCAGAAAGACCCACCACACTTAAGCCTCAGCCCCGCCTTGTTTCCTTCTGTGGGTCTCGGTGTTCTCCCTCCCATAGCTCCAACAGTCTGGAGTGTTTTGGCATTGTATTTGCTTTTAACGGTGGTGAACCTGAATATGCCTTCCCATGCCCACTAGCCAAACTGCAAATTGCAAAACCACTCCTGAACCCCTCCTCTCTTCCCCTAGAAACACCACAAAATTCCAAACCCTTTCCCTCCTTCCTTGCCCAATGAAGGCGTGTGCCCCAAACTTATTTGTGTGGCCTTACCTACAACCCCGACTCGAATGTGGGTGCGCACTTCCCCCAGGCGGCAATAGTTTCCCAAGACCCTCATGAGGTTTTCAGCTCCAAAGCAGGCTCTGCTTTTTTTCAACAGCGAATCAGAAGCCTGGTCCACTGGAACTTTACACTGAGTCTGAAAAATGAGGTATATTACCAAATGGGCATCCGTTGGGAAAAAGACGCTAAGCACAAATTTCCAGGCTACAGTGGAATATTCAGAACTACCCTGGGATCACTAATCTCACAGGCTTCTCACAGCAACTACATCCCAGCTCTTTCTTGCTCCCAGTTGTTGTGTCTTTTTTGGTTTTGTTTAGTTTTTTGAGACAGGATTGCTCTGTGTAACAGTCCTGGCTGCCTGGAACTAACTCTGTAGACCAGACTGGGCCAGAACTCACAGAGATCCGCACACCTCTGCCTTCTAAGTGCTGGGATTAAGTTGTGTCTTTTTCACGCAGAGCCATGAAGATATCCCAGCTTGAGGCTAGGTTTCATTTCTAGTTCTCTCATTCACAGGATTATGAGGAAAAGCCTATTTCCTTCCTAGGGCCGTGGGGTCGTAGATGCACAAATGGGAAGCCTTAGCTCTCCACCGGTGCAGAGAGGGTGCCCGGCCCAAAGCTCATCTTCCCTTGACCCCTCACACAGAATAAGGCCATCCCAACCTCCCTACTTTGATTTTTGCTATGGGGGGAGCGATAAAATTATAAGTTAGACATATTATATTGGAAAGAGTGAAGGGAAAGAGGTCCTCTTCATACATCCATCTACTCAAGGGGGAAGAGGATTACTTGGCACAGCTATTATAAAGGATAATTTATCAGTGTCTAGGAAAATAGCAAAAGCATAGGCCTATGCATGACACAGCCACACCACCGCTCAGTACTCAGCCACACCAATACTTGTCTGCATGTCAAGGAGATGCATGAAAGTAGATTAACATAAATGCCATTTAAATAATAATAAAAAAGAACTGGAAAATAGGGGCTCAGTGCCAGAATGCCTGGCTACATAGGCAAGATGTTCCATGTTCCATTCCCAGCACGGTAAAAAGTAGTGCAAAACTGAAAATTTGTCCCCCAGTAACCAATTTACCTCCCCCAAACAATTATTACTGCCTTACTTTAACATTTTACAAGTATTTCTATGTTGATATCAATAGGAAGTATTGTGCCTTATTTGAGTTTCTTTTTAAAAATTTATATAAGGGGGCTGGAGAGATGGCTCAGTGGTTAAGAGCATTGCGTGCTCTTCCAAAGGACCCGAGTTCGATTCCCAGCAACCACATGGTGGCTCACAACCATCTGTCATGAGGTCTGGTGTCCTCTTCTGGCCTACAGACATATAGGCAAACAGAATAGTGTGTCCATAATAAATAAATAAATAAATATTTAAAAAATTTATATAAGATTTATTTATTTATTGCAGCCATGGTGGGGCACATGCCTTTAATCCCAACACTCAGGATGCAAAGGCAGGTGGACTATCTGCGTTTGAGGTCAGCCTGGTCTACAGAGTGAGTTCTAAGATAGTCAGGGCTACACAGAGAAAAAAAAATAAAACAAAACAAAAGGATTTATTTATTTATTTGTATGTGTATGAGTGCTTTGCCTGCATGCATTGCCTATTAGCTGGATAGATCAGAAGAGGATGTCCAATCCCCTGGAACTGGAGTTACGGATGACTGAGTCACCATGTAGGTGCTGGGTACTGAATCTGGATCCTCTGGAAGCAAGTGCTCTTAACCACTGAGCCATCATCTACCCAGTCTCCTATGCCTTGTTTTAAAAAGAGGGGAAAATGAATAGTATTTTGAAGAGTTAACAAGCAGCTAACTCTATTTCCCAGATTGCCTATAGACAATATATATTATTGTATTCTCACAGCTCGAAAAAAAAAAAAACCATTGTATCCTGTGAAGAGAGGTAATATAGGAAGTAGTAAAGTAACAAACATTAACAAGTCACCCACTAGAGAAAACACCTCAAAGTCAAAAGCCCAATCGAAATCTTACCACCTGCAGCCTTGGTCCCAAACCACATGAAAGAGGCTAGATACCCCGACTCCAAGCTTACCAAGTTTCTGAACTGATGCTGGGTGCTGGCCTTGAAAGCCACAGTTGGCAGCTCATTTCGAAGGTAATCCAGCCATTTTTCCACAATCTCCTTGGGAACCAGGTCTGGGAAAGATAGAAACAGATGGGGCTTGTAAGAACATTATTCCTTCAATTATACGTCTAGCTAAAAAAAAAAACCATTATTCCATGGCTTCCCTCAAGTCACATACCCATGTCTAGGCCTACCTCCTACCAACAGATCTCTTCTCTTGCCCTCACTGTCCCTGCCTAGTCCCAGGGATGGAGTTACAAAGGACAATTTGATCCACAGGGCCAATTGGCCCTCCCTGAGAAGGCTTACTTTCTTGAAGAAACTATGTAAAGAAGTAGTTTTGCCCCAGATATCCCCCTTCCATGTTAAGGTGCCCGAATATCTTACTGCCATTCTCTTTCCTAATCATTCTAGGCTGGGCTAAGTGTCAAGAAAAAGCGTCACTAAGAATGGCTGGGATTTGTGAAGTGCTGATTCTATACCAAGTTCTTAATTAATTCTCACAATAAACCTGTGAGACCAAGATGGTTCATGCCTCTGTTTACTATTAGAGAAATAGAAGTTCTCACAAGTGACATGACCTATCTGATATCAAGAAGGAAATAGCAAAAGTGGGATAAGACTAACACCTCAATGAGTTCCAGTTTGTGGGGACAGATCTCCAGGAATGACCAGACATTGAACAGGCTCAAAATTGCAAGGAAAGGGGACTGAAAGGCAAACAGGCTCAAACTCTACCCCCAACCCTTGCTACATCCTGTATATACCAGACAATACTTCTGGCTTTGGAAATTTGAGCAAGAATTCCTATGAATGACTATTCTGAATGCCTCTAAGTTGCTGGGTCTCAGTGACTAATCTGAGCTAGCCTTAGTTTAACCCCTTCCCTGCCTTAGCCAACCGTTCCAAAACCTACCAATCTTATTCAAGACCAACACCAGCTTCTTGTTGCCCTCTGCCCGAAGGACAGTCTCCTCCATCTGGAAACAGCGGCAGCCCAGCGGATCTCTAGCATCCAGAACTTCCAGAATCACATCAGAGTACTCTACCACCTGCAGGACAGAAGATGCAGATGAAGACTGAGAACAGACATGTAATGGTCTCCACTTCGGTCAGAAAAAAGCAGAGACAAAGGAACGAAAATGCAATGGGGTTCTCGGCAAAGGGCTTTAAGAAACGGATACTTGTTCGGTAGCTCAGCCTATCATCTTAATACTTGTGATGGTGAGACAAGAAACGGAGACTTGTTCTGTAGCTCAGTCTATC
>NC_022026.1:56572452-56587148 GCF_000317375.1 Microtus ochrogaster
ACTTGTTCTGTAGCTCAGTCTATCATCTTAATACTTGTGATGGTGAGACAAGAGAACTGCACGGAGCTCGGTGCCAGTCTGGGGTACACAGTGAGTTCTGGGTTAGCCTAGGATAAAGAACAATTCCTCATCTAAAAACAAAACAAAGAAAAAAGAAGAAATGAGCCCTCCTACCTTACGAAACTCCTTGTAATAGGCCCTCCGTGTGGCCTCATCATCCAACTGAGGAAACATATTTAGTTGCTGCAAAACTTCCTCCTAAAGAAGAAAAAAATGAGAATAATAGTCTAGGGGGATAAGGGGCAAGTAGATACAAAAAGGAAGGGAACAAAGAAAAGAAGATAAGAAAGGAAGGAAGGAAGATACATGAAAACCAACAAGGCTTTTAAAAACCACAGGAAGCTAAAGGATACTTGTGAGTCCCAGAACACCTAAAAGTAGCCTTGAATAGGAGCGCTTGCTGTGAAGTATGTTGATCTGAGTTCAGTTCCTGGAACCATGGTGGAACAATACAACTAACTCCATAAAGGCCTCCATACACATGTGTGGCGCATGCATCTACCCACACTCTCTCTCTCTCTCTCTCTCTCTCTCTCTCTCTCTCACACACACACACACACAAACACACACACGCAAATTCTCCCTCACATGCAGATTCTTTCTCTCTCCACATGCATTCTCTCTCTCTTTCTCTCTCTTTCTCTCTCACACACATACACACACAGATTCTCTCATATGCAGATTTTCTCTCTCTCTCACACACACATTCTCTCTCATATGCAGATTCTCTCTCTCACACACACATGCAGATTCTCTCTCTCATATCCAGATTCTCTCTCCCCCTCTCTCACATACACACTATAATAATAAATTTTAATTTTTTAAAGTAGCACTGCCAACAACCAAAAATGCCGGGAAACTAGAACAAAAGTAGACAGATTATGGGATCTGTGTGTACACCTATGTGCGCATGTGTATTTGAGCAGCAGTCAAAGGCCTGCTTGGTCACAAGAGTGTGGAAAAGGCAGGATAAGAGTAAGGTGTGAAAAAAAAAACAATCCATGAGGCACATGAGAGCAGGAAACCAAACCTTGAGTGGAAGTCAGCAGAGGTGTTGGAGCTGCACGTGCACATCGTGTTTGTGGGACAATGAAGGCCAGAAAGGGGGAAAGGTCACCCCAGGAAGGCCAGATAATCTGCATCCACTCTGTCTCTCAGTCTCCCCTTCATATGCCCCTCCTGCCATATTCTCCAGTTATAGCTCTCCTGGTCCCTACCCCACGGCCGCTCCATCTTTAGGCTCAAGCTGGGAGAGGCACTGCCTACATGTGTGGTCACAGGCATATCCTCCCTCTTATCTTACCTCTCTCTCCCAGTTCTCCTTCTATGCACTCATCCCTTTCCTCTACTGACCTTATACTCTTTCTTCTTCTCTTTTGTTCTTGAGACAGGGTCTCACTACAGAGCCATTTCTTCCTCTACAGTAAAACTGCAATCCACTCCAATTGCACAGGCCAGCAAGAGCTGCTCTCTTACCTTATGTTCAAACTCCTCCTGACGTTTCTGGACATCCTTACAATAGCTCTCCATGGTCCTGTGCCTTTGTCGCTCTTGCTCCCGGGCAACCTGTTGCTTCTCCCTCATCTCGTCAACCTGAGAAACAAACACATACTGTGACTGGGGCTGAGTAGGTCTGCTGTCCAGAGGCAGGAAGGAGTGGGGATACAAGAACAGGACAGTCAGGAGAACAAGAATATTTGAGAAAAAACACAGAGAAACTAAGGAATGGAGAGTGGAAAAAAATTAAAAGAAGAGCTGGGTGTAGTGGCACACAGCTATAAATCCAGCAACTTGAGAGATTGAGGCAGGAGAATTGCCATTAGGTCAAGGCCAGTCAGGACAACACAGTGAACTCTAGGCCACCAGAACTATACAGCAAACCAGTCTCAAAAAACAAAAAGGGGGGCTAATAAGGTAGCTCCTTGGGTAAAAAGTCTTGCCACACAAGCCTGACCCCCTGAGTTCAATCTCTAGAACATATGGTGACGGAGAAAACTGACTGCCAAAAGCTGTCCTCTGAACGCTACAGATCTCACCATGCTGGTGGGAGGGGCAGCCCACACTTACCGCTCCCACCGCTCCCTCCACCACAAATAAAAAAAGAAAAAAGGCATATGTTTTAAACTACTAAAAATCGGAAAGAATAAAAGAAAAATAAAAAATTACCTGGGAAGCAGAGAGAGAAGCATTCCAAAAAGAAAAACACTTAAGTCCAAACAAGGACAAGGGCCGGGCGGTGGTGGCGCACGCCTTTAATCCCAGCACTCGGGAGGCAGAGACAGGCGGATCTCTGGGAGTTCGAGACCAGCCTGGTCTACAAGAGCTAGTTCCAGGACAGGCTCCAAAACCACAGAGAAACCCTGTCTAGAAAAAAAATAAATAAATAAAAATAAAAAAAACAAGGACAAGGTCATAGGCTGTACCAGCTGCTACACTGGCAAACACCTGTAGCCCAGCTCCTCAGGGTTGGAGGGGGAAAGATCATGAGCCTAGGCATTCAAGACCAGCCTGGGCAACAATGCAAGACCCTGCCTCAACCAACCAACAAAACAGAACAAAAGCAGCAAGAAACTGCACAGGACTAATCACAGAGGAAGGCAACAGCCAAGAAGGGGAGAGTTCAAAGTCCAAATGAGAGGGCTTTAAGGGAAGCATGGTCTCAAATGTGACAGAGGGCGTGCAGAGGAAGGCCAGCAGCAGAGGTTTGAGTGGAACACTGAGAACATCAGCCAGGCAGCAATGAACTGGGAGGGAGAACAAGGCGAGCAAACGGAAAACTTAAAAGCACTATCAATGTAACTCGGCTCATGCCCAAGCCCAACCACAAGAGCATCAAGAAGCCCCGCCCATCAAGAAGCCCCGCCCATCAAGAAGCCCCGCCCTTCCGCACAACGCTTATGCAGCTAGGACACTCAAACCAGGCCATCACCAAGACAAAAGGCTCACCCTTTTCTTCTTTAATTCGGCCTCCCTGCTGGCATGATCATTACCATGAACAACCTGGGGAGCAGAGGGTGGTCGGGGTGCTGCTTTCTTCCCATTCTGCTGTGCAGGCCAGTTAGCAAACAAGAAAAAAAAAATTGAGCCGTTAATGAATCCACAGAAATCCGAGGAGCAGGGAATATTGTCGGGATGGGGGTTCTCTCCAGAAATCTGCTTATCTAGAAAGGGCAAGACACTTCTCCACTAGCCAGGTAAGGACTGGCAGGAAATGGAGGGGACAGAAGCAGCCAAGACGATTGCTCAATGCCAAAGGGAACCCTTTTTTGACAAATAGCTCCCAAAAGGAAATCTTGGGGCCCAGAGTACCAAGAGCTGAGAACTTGGGGGCTGAGGATATGTGGCTCAGTGGTAGATCACTTGTCTGGTATGCTCAAGGCCCTGAATTTGATACCAAAATACACAGGGATGGCAATAACCCCTAATAAGTAACCGAAGCACAAAGCAGTAGATAGCTTTTGGAAGGAACTTCATATATGCAGGTGACAGTTGCAGCCATGAGTGGGAGATAAAGCCAGATGTGTTCATCCCAATGAGGGGGGCTTTGTGCAGACTCACCCGATAACTACTGACCTGACCCCCAACAATGCACATACTTCACCTGAAGGTAAGGCCTACTTACCTTCTTACAGCCTTTGGAACCTTTACCTGGTTTTTTGTTCTCTGTAAGAAGAGAGAGAAGAAAAACAAGAGTTATCACCCACCTACCCAATGTTTTGAGTTTGAAGCAGCCTCGTCTACAGAGCAAGTTCCAGGACAGCCAGGACTACACTAAGAAACCCTTGTCTCAACAAACCAAAAAAAAAAAAAAAAAAAAGGAAAGAGAAAAGCTTTACAAGTACAAGTATGCAAATTAAATTTCCCAACAAACAAAAGAAAAGCAGGCTCTGAACACAACAGAAAAACCACTACAGCTGACAAAGAAGTCAGTACAGTTGACAGAGAAGCCAGTACAGTTAACAGAGAAGCCACCATGGTTGAGGAGTTATATCTCTCATCCAAAACACTTTTCATCAGAAGAGTTTTAGATTTTGATTTTTCCAGTTTGGAATGTTTACATACAAACAATGAGATATCATGAGAGAAGAATTGCAGATGTGGCTCACTTGCACAAAGCCCTGGGTTCTTTATCTAACACCACAAAAATAACCAGTAAGATGATGCACATCTGTAATATCAGCGCTTGGGAGGTGGAGGCAGAAGAAGTAGAAATTCAGCATTACTCATTGGCTAATACAGTAAACTCAAGACCAGTCTGGGCTAATCTTTGGGGAAGTGAGCCAAGTTAAACTATAAAATTAATTTATGTTTCACATATACCTTAAACACAAAAACCAAAGTTAATTTTCAATAATTCTGTGCACATAACAAAATTTCAAAGTATAGAATTTCTTACTTGAGACATCATATGGGCATGCCAAAAGTTTCAAAGTTAAAGCATTAGATTAGGATATTCAATAAGTCCTGGGGAAAGGGACTGACCATGTCCCAAGCCAAAATCCTCTATCTGATCACTGTTATGTAAAAGTATTTCCTTTCTGGCAAAACTACTGCCAAAAACTAAACCTAACAGGCTATGGCAGAAAATGTATTCAACATGTTCAAGGCCCAAGTGAGCGTGGGAGGAAGAGGAGGAAAAGGGGAGGAGTAGAAGATAAAAACCCAAATTAAATCAGAATAAAGGCTGCAAAGCAAAGAAAACAAAATACAGCTAAACAGGAAATTGCTTAAAACTTATTAATAGACCTAAGAAAATTGGTGATGTAGCCTAGAACTATAACTTAAAACCAAGAAGAATAACCTAAGGAACTAGTGCAGATCTAAGACATCAATTTCAACAAACTCCAAGAATCAAGAGATGGACACTGGAAAACCAAATGCATAAAATGTGCTACAAACTGGGCGGTGGTGGCGCACGCCTTTAATCCCAGCACTCGGGAGATAGAGGCAGGTGGATCTCTGTGAGTTCAATGCCAGCCTGGTCTACAAGAGCTAGTTCCAGGACAGGCTCCAAAGCTACAGAGAAACCCCGTCTCGGAAAACCAAAAAAAAAAAAAAAAAAAAATGTGCTACAAGTCTCACTCTGAATGGGTAGGATTAAAAAAGGTATTATTTAACTTTGGTAACACAATGGAGAAAGACAAGTTTAATCATGCTATTAGTTTAGCAAAAAGTAGGGAGTAAGAGAAAATAATAAATGCATGTGATAGTAGATGTTTGACCAGAATACAGTTGCCATAACAAATGTGAATGTAGCAAATTTCCCTGGGGGGAGGGGATGAAAACACAGAGTCTCATAATGTAGCACAGGCTGGTCTTGAACTTGTAGCAATCTTCCTGCCTCAGCCTCCCAAGTAGTGGGAATACAGGAGTGAGCTACCAAGCCCAGGCAATTTCCCTGTTTGAAAACAACAAACTAGAACTCAGGTCTCCCTCACTTCTAAAGCACTTAGTTGCAACAAAAAGAATGTGACAGCTAGAATGAACTAGGTCTCGGTATTTTTACCCAACAATTTCCATCTCCCTAACTGCCTTGGTGGCAGAGCCCTGGCACTGATGCCGGCATGCAATGAAAGAAAAGACATCACTCAAAAAGGACAGCATCTTCTTCAAAGAAGAGAAGGAAGAGTGGGAAGAGATAGTCAGTCACTCCTCAGCACTGCAACACTCGGGAGCCTCTGGTCACTCACTGGCTTTACTACAGTTCCTAAGGAAGAGCATCTACCACTTTGTAGCTGGCAGGCAGGTCAAAGTTCTTATTCTGAATGTTGAAGACCTGTTTTTGTTTTACAGAGGGGAGTCATGCTAGGCAGTGGTGGCACATGCCTTTGATCCCAGCACTTGGGAGGCAGAGGCAGGCTCTACCCAGTAACTGGAGCTGCATGATTTTAAAAAAATTTGGTTTCTAAGGCCCATTGCCTGCATCTACTAACATCTAGGCCTGAAATCATCAACTCTCCCATCACCCCATAATTTACCTCTCACCTCCCATAGTCCTCCTCACCCAAATGGCCCTGGTATACACATAGCTGCAGTGACTTCATTTGTGTGCTCCCTCCTCTTCCCTGGCATCTAACTTACCTTGATGGCCTCTGGAACACCTGTACAGAGAGGACCAGCACTCTCAGATGCCTTGAGCCTCTGCTCGGGCACAACTGCTCAGCCTCCTGCCCTTGGTCTCAACTCTCCCAATCACAAAGCTTTACTTTTAAGATTTTTCAAAAGATGATGCTCTTTCTGGCACATTAATCTTAAAACCAGAAGGTACAGATAGATGTCCCTCACTCACCCTTGTCAGACTGGAATCATTTGTGCCCTCTTGTTAAAAAGGAAAAAATAGAATAAAATCCCTGCTACTCTTCCGGGGTACCTATCATTCTGCTGGGTCTGTTCTTCATTTACTGAAATACACAGGTCATAACTTTGCTCTCCAAACAATTTCAGTCATCATCCACTTGGAGGTCACCAGGTAGCCCTTCCAATAACCTGGGTTTCCCACTTCCTTGATATCCTCACCGCTAAGGATCTCCGCTCCATCTCATCCATTCATGTGACTACACTGAAGGGGACACCATCTACAGTGTCCTGGACTTTGCAAAGTAACCTCAGATAGCACTTTCCCATCTGCAGGTTTATGTGTCCAATCTCCCAGATACACAAACCTTTTACTCATTGCTTATTCATCCAGCCACATCGTGTCCAGCTCCTTTCCCCTGTGTTGCACAACCAGGATACCTCTGCTCATGCTTATTAATCAACTGCCCAGCAAGCAGGCTACTTCAAGGTTATAAACCTTGGCAACCAACATTTGCAATTTTAAATATTGGGGTTTGGGACTTTGAGTTTCTGAGATAGGGTCTCACTTCTTATCCCAGACTGGAGTCGAACTCCTAGCAATCCTCCTGTTTCAGCATCCCAAGTGGTAGGAGTACAGATATTAAACTCCATAGCCAACTAATAGTTTGCTTTTTCTTTTTTTCTTTTGATTTTTCGAGACGGGGTTTCTCTGTAGCTTTTGGTTCCTGTCCTGGCACTAGCTCTTTCTAGACCAGGCTGGCCTCGAACTCACAGAGATCCGACTGCCTCTGCCTCCTGGGTGCTGGGATTAAAGGCATGCGCCACCACCGCCCGGCAATAGTTTGCTTTTTCACTTTGCATGAAGGTGTGGATGGGATGCATGTGCTGACATGTTGTGTCTGCAAGTGTGGGGCACATGTGGCTGTGGAGGCCCAAAGTTCACCACGCGTGTCTTCTTCAATTGCTCTTGAAGGGTCTCTCCATTGAGCCCAGAGCTCACTAATTTGGCTAGCCTTACCGAGCCAGCTTGGCCCTGGGGACTGCTGTCTCTGCCTCTGGAGTTCAGGGATAACAAGGGGCTGCCATGCCTACCCAGCTTCTTCGTGGGTCCCAGGGATATGAACTCTAGATTCCATGCTTACACGGAACATACTTTATCCAATAAGCCATCCCTCCAGTCTAGATTTCTTTTTCTTTTTTGAGAAGCATCTCAATATGCAACTCAGGCTGACCTAAAACTTGCAGAAATCCTGCTTCTGTCCCCAGCAAGCTGGATCAAAGGTGAGAATCACCAGGCCTTGTTACTGTAAATTTAAATTATAAAACACAACCCCCTTTAAATAACCATTCTAAACTGTTCAAATAAAATATGTAATGGTAGACTCAGTTATAGATCACTTACCTAGCACACACAAGGTCCTAAGTTTTGATACCCAAAACCACAGAAAATGTACCTAAATATTCTATAAAACTCCCCCAGCAGGGTGTAGTCGCTCACGCCTGTAATCTCAGCCCTTGAGAGGCAGGGACAGGAGAACTGCTCCAAGTCCCAAGCTATTTACATTGTGAGTTGGGGCTGACTGAGCTACAGAGTGAAGTCCTACCTTAATAAAAACATTGAGAATTAAAAAAAAAAAAAGAAGCTGGGCAGTACAGCCAGGGCTACACAGAGAAAACCTGCATCAAAAAAAAGGGAGAGGAGAGGATCAAGTCCTGAAGGCTAAAGGACCAGCAATGTGTCCACACGGTCTGTTTCAGTTAAAAAAAAATCTAACATTTAGATATTAGGCAGTGTGGTGGCAGCATCTTTTAAGGAGTTAAACTCCAAGGATCAAGAGTCTGAATGTTGGCAGAATGCTATATAATCTAAAATGGCTTAAATCGCCTATGTAATTAAGACTGGCCTTGAATTTGCAAATTTCTCCTATTTTTGTCTCCTGAGTGCTAGGAATTTAAGTATGCATAATCATAATCAATGAGGCTGGCCTAGAACTCAGGTCTCTCTCTCTCTCTCTCTCTGCTGAGATTAAAGGTGTAAAATTTCTAATCCAATACTTGTTACACAGTTGGCTCTGTATACCTATGGGTGATACATCTACAGACTCAATTAACTGTGAAACAGTAACTGCATCTAGGGGCCAGCAAGATGGCTCAGTGGGTAAAGAAACTTGCCACTACGCTTGATGATTTGAGTTCGATCCCCGGGGCCCACATGGTAAAAGGAAGGAACTCACTCCTGAAAGTTGTCCTCTGACCTTCCTTCACACATGTACTATGGCGTGCACATGCACAATGGACATAAATGAATTTTTATGAATTTCAAAATGAATTTTTAAAGAAACTGTTTCTGTACTGGGTATCATTTGTCATCATTTCCTAAACAGGTCTAATAACCATCTACATATGATTTGCATGGTATTAGATTATTACGAT
Organism: Microtus ochrogaster; assembly: GCF_000317375.1. Taxonomy (NCBI): domain Eukaryota; kingdom Metazoa; phylum Chordata; class Mammalia; order Rodentia; family Cricetidae; genus Microtus; species Microtus ochrogaster. The sequence continues at coordinate 56,581,243 of NC_022026.1, forward strand.
AACCTGGAAATGTTTTAAAATACAGGCGAAGATATGTGTAGACTAGATGCAAATACTATGCTATGTTACAGAAGGGGCTTGAACATTCACTAATTTTCTATCTGCCAGAGACCTTGAAAATAGTCTCCTATGGAAATGAAGAAATGATTGTACTTACAGAAAGTGCTTACAAAGGGCCAGGCACTGTTCTAACCATTCTGTCTCTTTAAATTCATTAATTCTTCATAATTCCAGATCCTCAGGAGACTAGGATAACAGGATGCCTTGGGCCCAGTATTTGAGGCCATTCTGAGAAATACTGCAAAGCACACTCTTGGGGCTAGCAAGATGGTTCAGTGGGTAAAAGGATGCTTATCCTCAAGCCTGAGGACTTAAATTCAATCCCCTTGGCTAACAGGGAGAGAACTGACTTGCACAAGTTGTCTCTGACCTCCACACATATCCCAAACCATAGAAGTGCACACATACATGCATATATACATACACACACACACATAAACAGAAGAATGAAGTTTTTAATCCTATTCTGAGCATGATTTCATAAACCTATAACCGAAGGACTAAGGAAATGGAAACAGGAAGATTAGAAATTCTAGGTTGCTCCCCCAATCCACAAAGATGACCCCGCCTAAGGCCCTAAGCAATGGGGGGGGGCATCTTGACTTGTCCTGTACTCAGACTGATGAATACCTTAAATGTCACCACAGAACCTTCATCCAGCCACTGATGGAAACAGAGGCAGAGACCGGCATCAGAGCACTGGGCTGAGCTCCCAAAGTCCAGATGAGGAGTGGGAGGAGTGAGAATATGAGCAAAGAGGTCAAGACCATGATGGGGGCACCCACTGAAACAGTCTACCTGAGCTGATGACTGGGAAGAAACCAGCATAGGACCAAACTAGTCTCTCTGAATGTGGGTGACAGTTGTATGGCTGGGGCAGACTGAGGGGCCACTGGCAGTGGCACCTACTGCATGTATTGTTTTTTTGGGAACCTATTTTCTTTGGATGGATACCTTGCTCAGTCTAGACGTCGTAGGGAGGGCCTTGAACCTTCCAAAAAGCAGTGTGCCTTACCTTCTCTGGGGATTAGATGAGGGTGGGGTGGGAAGGTGTGTGGAGGGAAAGGGAGGAGGGGAGGGATTAGGAACTAGGACTGTTTTTTTTTTAATTAAAAAAAAAAAGAAATTCAAGGTCGCCGGGTAGTGGCAGCTTGCACCTTTAAATGTAGCACTCTAGAGGCTTAGATAAGTGATTTCTGTGAGTTCGAGGCCAGCCTGGTCTATAAAGAGAGTTCCAGGACAGCCTTGGGGGTAGTTAAACAAAAAAACCCTGTTTAGGGGAGTGGGGGGGCTCAAGGTCATCCTTAACTACGTTAGGGAGTTTGAGACCATCTTGATCTAAAGACTTTGACTCAAAAAGAAATTCCTCTTGACAGGTGTGGTGCCTCCGACAGCAATTCAGGGATGGAGTCAGACAGAAAGATGACAAATTCAAAGCCAGCACAGGCTACCTGGAAAGACCCTATATGTCAAAACAAATAAAATGCCCAAAACAATATGAATTATATATATATATGAATTATATATAGAGAGACATTATACTTAATGACCACTGTGTTGCAAATACGGAAAGTGGAATTAAGTGGCTTGGCCAAAGCTATACAACTAATAAAAAAGGAGGTGAGACTGAAACTCAATGGGGCTTCTGCACACAACCAATACAACTTACGATATCAATTAAAAGACAGAAGCTATGAAGACAGATGCTGGGACCTATTATGCAGCATCATAGAACAATTACTGCTGTTTACCTCAGATTCAGTCACTTACCTTGCTGAGCCTCCATGTTATCATCTGTAAAATGACAATGAGGAAAAAGGAAAAACTACCTTCCAAGAAATTATGAGAATGCCAAAGGTACCATCTACAAAAGACTCTGACTAGCGAGCAGGGTCATACCGAGTAATTTTTAAGTTGTGAGCAGAGCATGGCAACACATCACATTCCTACAGCCCCAATACTTGCGAGGCTGATGCAGGATGACAAAGGAGCTTGAGGCTAGTCTCAAAAAAAAAAAAACCACAAAAACAAAAACAAAAATACACAAAACCAAAACCAAAAGCAAAAAAAAAAAACCCCATATGTGGTAGAACATGTAATTCAGCATTTGGGAGGTATAGGCAGGAGGATCAAGAGTTCAAGACCAGCCTCAGCTACACAGCAAATTCAAGGCCAACTTCAAAATATATAAACAAGTAAAAACGGCAAAGTTCTTGCAAAAACCACAAATACTGAATGCACAGGATTGGGAGAGGGTGGCAGAGGAGACTCACTGTGTCTAAGCTTCATCATGGTGATAAGATGAGCTTGGAATAAAGGCAGCAACTTGAGGAAGGCAGACCTAGGAAACACAATTCCCTTTTAAGACCCTTAAAGGCAAAATAAAATGCCACAGAACATAATCAGGAAGCCCTACCAACTGGAAAGTCAGGAGAATGGGCTATACTGGACCTAGGGCCTGATACAGCTGAGTACACCCAAGGAAGGGGTATTGTATTGTACGACTCTAAGAGAAGCAGATCAGAACCTCTCTTTCTGGATGGAGCTCATGCCTCCAATACGCTGAATGGGATACCTGTAGTGTCATCCTAGGTAAAAGACTAGTGCTAAACCCCTCCACACTGGGAGAAGAGCAGATACTTGTTTTTTTCATGAAAAGACATGCTAGTGTGTTTTTTCAAAGGGGGCTTCTGTGTGCCACCTACCGTTAGAGAGGTGGGAAAAAAACAAATCCCTAGAGAAATAGGTTCTCAGAATTCTTACTTATGTCTGCATAGGTTGAGGTCAATGCCAAATCTCAGGATGTGGGGTGGAGGATCTCAGCTCCGTATGTGGCTGGGGTCTGCACCCTGGCAATAGAAAGTACCTCTCTTCTTGGGTCACTGAACAAAGAAACCAATACAGTGGCCATGTGTGTCGCTGCTACATGGGAGAGCACTGATCCAGGCACTGAACTATGGGAAAAGGTAGAGCCTAGGTCTCTTTTCTCATCAGTCAATGAGGAGCGAGGCGGCTGCTATGCTTATTTCCTGCAGCTCTGAATGAGCAGGGTTCGCACACCTTTGCCCCATGGAGGCCATTCTGAATCCTTCCATAGGTGGTGGACCGGAATGGTGTCTGTACATTTCATGTGGGTTAAAGTCAGCAGTATATATTAGTAGTGAAAGGAATAGGGCCTCTGGTTCTCTGTATGGCTAAGAAATAGGAAGGCATAAGGCCATGCCATTATAAACTCAATGATTTTGCTCCTACCTTGGGAAGTGTGCATCCATCATTTTACCCTAGGTGAGAAGAATCTAAGCTCCTATACGTTAGATAAGGAGAGTTCAGATGACTGCATTGTAGGCCAATCAGTGACGTCACTATCTGTCAAGGCTAAATGGGGGTGTAATCTGCACCTCTACTGCTCAGATGTCTCTCTCTTGGCAATTTGGTGATTATAAATCATTTGGAGGGTGGAATCTATCTACCTCAAAAGGGGGGAGAATAAATCTGAGTCTCTCATGCTGAGGTCTCCTTAAGAGGCACAACATCCTCTCAATGGACTAAAGTCTGTTCCCATGTACTGAGCCAGTTTGGGGGTGGACCTTTACAAAAATCAATAAAATAGCCATTCTTTATGGGGTAGGTATGGGGTATGAGGAGTCTCCAGTGCCATGGGGGAGGGGCAAGTCTGTGTGGTCGTCCATCGGCTTGTGTCTCTAAACATTTTGATATTCAGGCTGACGGTGTCGATTGGTCACTCTGCAGGGGAAGGGTAGACACAAGAAGGGCAAGTCTCTACATCAGATCTCTCCCCTCTAGACAGTACACATTTCTGAGCGCCTCTATACCAGTATGGAGGTGGTCAAGGAGATGCCTCGATGAAGATCTGTGCCTTAATAAGCCAGGAGAATCTGTACTGTTCAGCCTTGTATTGGAAATTATTTTCTTATAGGGCAGGGATGACGTCACCACCACCATTTGATGGATTGACACCTATCTACAAATTACGCAATCCAAATAGATCTGCTCCAACATGGAAGGGGGCGTCTGTCTACAGGAAAGCAATGGCAGTAATGCGAAATGACGCCAAATATCCTGAAAGGAAGAAGGCAACCGACATTTTGTCTCATGCGTATGATCTGCCTCTCTACATGACCAGGATGCATCTTGGTAGCCTCTCTGTGGCCGCCAGAATGCAGTTCAGCGCATCTCCACACATGGAGCTATCCATATCCCTTTTCCGGGCCCTACAACCCCAGAAGCAAGCCAGCTTCTATTCCACCTCTCTATTCCAGGATGGCGAGCATCTCTGGTTTCATCTTTAAAAAACCATCCTCACTGCACTACTGGCTAGGTGAGCGCTCACCACGGGGAAAAAAAAGAGAGAGAGAGAGCGTAGTCTCTTACCTGCACTTCTGGCAGAGCCTCCGAGAGCTGCTGGAAGAACAACGACGCCAGACAAGGACCACGCAGCAAGGATCCGCCCGGATTTCCGGATCTCAGCCCAGCGCGTTGCTCCGCCTGCTTTCCTTACTGCATGGAGGCGGAGTTTCGTGATCATTGCTGCTCTGCGCAGTCCCGCTCCATCTCCCACGCTGGCCCCGCCTCCTGGCTGCCCGTGGGTAAAGAAATAGCGAAGAGAGAGGCGGGAGCCGGGCAATGGTGAAGGCGGGGAAGTCGGGGGTGTGGAATGCGTGTGTGTGCCCGGCGATGGTGGTGTGTGGGTGTATGTGTGTGTGTGTGTATGTACTCGTGTGGCCACAAAAGCTATTTGTAAAAAGGACTCTTTTTAGGATACATATTATCCAGTCTCAGTCACTAAAGTATTCACTGGCATCGTTTGAAGAGGGTAGGGGGCAATCGTTTGTCCTCCTGGAAGATGGAGATGGCGACAAGCGGGGTGCGGGAAAATGGCCGCCGGAATCACGTGTCTGCCTGGACGAGTCTTTCCCACCTGAAGGGATTTAGCTGTTCTCAGCGCCATTCTAGTCTCACAGGCTCACCTGGAGCAGGACCCGAAACTATCGGGATTTTCATTCACCGGTTTGACCTCCCTTCTCCCCCATGTGTGAGTCCTGTGTCTGCAGAAAATAAACATGTCTCTAAAGCGAGGGTAGGTAAGGATGTCTTTTAAAAGCATTTCAAGAAAGACTCCTGGCTTGGGGAGTGAGATGCCCCTCCAAAAACGTAACTATGAATTTAAATCTTTCCTAATCATTTGATTCCAGTCCTTTCTCCCTCCTCACGCCTAAACCTTAGCGACGGGGCTGGGCTAGGTAAGGCAACCCCTGAAGGAGTATTTCTTCACTTCCAACCCATCCCTGCCGAAAATAAATCCTTTTGTCCTCCTTCCCCTTACAATATAGGGATTACTTTCATGTTTCACCCTAGACACCAGATTCCTCTGGACCCCCAAAGTAGTCACAACATTTGCAGGTTCTATTTTCTAAAGTCTAACTCCTGTCCCTTAGGATGAAGTTTCTATGCAATTGTTTTTATGGCACTTTCCCTGACTCCCAGTTGAGTAAGAATCACAGCAGTGTTTGCCTTTACGTGTCTGGGTTTTATCACAATATTATACTGTAGTTATTTTATTATTAAAATTGTCCTTATAGAATTATTTTATGTGTATGAGTGTTTTGCCTTTATGTATGTATGCGCACCACATATGTGCTTGATGCCTGAGGAGATAAGAAAGCATTGGGTCCCCTGAAGCCGGAGTTGCAGATGGTTGTGAGCCGCCATAGGAATACTTGCAGTCCAGGTCCTCAGCAAGGGCAAGAATAATCTTTCCTAACCAGTGAGCCATCTCTCCAGTCCCTATACTGTAGTTCTTTTTTTTTTTTTTTTTTTTGGTTTTT
>NC_022026.1:56587248-56594491 GCF_000317375.1 Microtus ochrogaster
TGTAGACCAGGCTGGTCTCGAACTCACAGAGATCCGCCTGCCTCTGCCTCCCAAGTGCTGGGATTAAAGGCGTGCGCCACCACCGCCCGGCTACTGTAGTTCTTAATGTGGCTTCATCACCACAGGAGAAGGAACTCAGAGCAGCGACAATTTGTCTTTGAACTTCAAGGACATCCAGTACAAGACTGGCTTCAAGCAAGTTTAGTTTTTTGTTTGTTTTGTTGGTTTGGTTTTTGTTTTGGTTTGGTTTTTTGAAACAGTTTCTCTGTAGCTTTGGAGCCTTCCTGGAACTCGCTCTGTAGACCAGGCTGACCTCGAACTCACAGAGATCCACCTGCTTCCATCTCCCCAGTGCTGGGATTAAACGTATGGACCACCACTACTCAGCTTCAAGCTGCAGCTTCAAGCAAATTTGTTAAATGAAAATAAGACCTGTTGCCAGGCAGTGGTGGCGCATGCCTTTAATCAATCCCTGAACCACAAAGCAGTGGAGAGTGAACAATTTAGTAGATAAAGAGAAAAATGAATGCCAGCTATGTGAGTGCATACCCATAATCCCCAGGATTAAACACAGAGTCTAAGGCAGGAGGATCAGGGATTCAAGATCAGCCTGCTTTGCACAGCCAGAATGTCTTGAAAATGAAATTCTTGATTTTGAAACAGAGGGGGTTTTTTTTGGTATTTTGGCTTTTTTGTTGTTGTTGTTGTTGTTGTTGTTTTTGGTTTTTTTGTTGTTTGTTTGTTTGTTTTTGGTTTTTCGAGAGAAGGTTTCTCTGTAGCTTTGGAGCCTGTCCTAGAACTAGCTCTTGTAGACCAGGCTAGCCTCGAACTCACAGAGATCCGCCTGCCTCTGCCTCCCAAGTGCTGGGATTAAAGTATAGAAAATACTATACAAGCTAACAACAGAGGGAAACAATTCTATCCTACTACAACACTTATGAGCCACTATAATTAAAAGTATTTTTATTTTATTTATTTTATGCATATAAGTGTTTTGCCTTTGCCTACAGGTTTTTCTGTGCAGCCCTGGCTGTCCTGGAAATCACTCTGACCTTAAACTCATTGAGATCTACCTGCCTCTGCTAAGATTAAATCCACGTGCCACCACGCCTAGCTGCTTCTCTCTTTTTTTTAGGGTTTTGCCTTAATGTATGTCTGTGCACCATGTGCCTTGTGCCCAGAGAGGCCAGAAGAGGCTGGAGTCAGATCCCCTGGAACTGGAGTTATTCCGTTGTAAACCACCTTATGAGTTCTAGAAATTAAATCCCAATTCTAAAAAAAAAAAAAAAAAACCTACCAATACTCTTTACTGGTGAGCTAAATCTCCAGCCTCTTGTAGTATTTCTTAGTACTAGGGTTGAATTTTGATCTTAATGTATGTTTACAAGCATTCTACCACTGAGCTAACCTCATTCGTAGTCCTGCAGTCTGAGCTACAGAATGTGTTCAAGACCAGCCTGGGCAACTAAATGAGACCCTGCCTCAAATAGTAGAAAGTCAAAAAGCAGGCTGATGATACAGCTCCATGAGAGAGCACTTGTCTAGCATGTGTAAAGCCTGAGTTCAATCCCTCATACTACAGAGAAGCCCAGTAATTTAATAATGCAGTTAAATATGGTCCAGGGCTAGGGTTGTAGCTCAGTTGCAGGATATTTGCCTAGCACGTACAAGGCCCTGGTTCCATTCCCAATTCAGTTTTTAAAAACTTAGTGCAGATTAATGTATATATCTAATGTATAAATAGATTTTTTTCAGTATACAAATATATATATATATATATGTCACATTCTTAAATTACCCAATTATCCTCAAAGTGGTTTGTTTTATTTTATTTGTTTGGTTTTGGTTTGTCAAGACAGGGTTTCTCTGTAATTTTGGGGCCTGTCCTGGAACTCACTGTAGACCAGGCTGGCCTTGAACTCACAGAGATCCACCTGCCACTGCCTCCCAAGTGCTAGGATTAAAGGCATGAGCCACCACCACCTGGCCCTTCAAAATGTTTTTAAAACTACTTCATTTTTTTGATCCCAGTATCTCATCAAGATGCATGTATTACATTTAACCAGGTCATGTTTGTTTGTTTGGTTGGTTTGGCTTTTGTTGTTGAAATTTTTTTGTTTGTTTGTTTTTCAAGACAGGGTTTCTCTGTGTAGCCCCGGCTGTCGTGGAACTCGCTCTGTAGACCAGGCTGGCCTCAAACTCACAGAGATCCACCTGCCTCTGCCTCCTGAGTGTTGGGATTAAAGGCATGCGCCACCGCTGCTCTGCTTGAATTCATGATTCTTCTGCCTCTGCTTCCTCACTGCTGGAATTACAGCTCTGTGTGTCACCATGCCCAGTTGTTGTTTTGAATAGATTGATAGTTTCGAAGAGTCCAGGTTACTTGTCTTATAGTATGTCTCAAATTCTAGATGTATCTTCTTGTTCTACGTGATTATATTAGTTTTAAATATTTTCAGCATAAAGAAATACCCTCTACATCTAACTGCTGTTGGCAACTACAGTAAGCCTTCACTGCATTTTCTTTGCAGATTTAGTTTGCAAATTTTATTTTTAAAGTAGCTCCCTTGTAGGTTGCAAAGGCATTCTCCCTTTTTTTTTTGTTAATATGGTTTTATTGGTTAAATTTATATTTTTTTCTTTAAAAAATGTATTTATTGTATTACATCCTGGGCGCAGTTTCCCCTCCCTCCTCTCCTCCCAGTCCCTCCGCCATCTCCCCTTTCTTCTCACACCCCAATCCACTTCTTCATTTTTGTTTAGGAAAGAGCAGGGCATATAGCAGCTCATTGTGAGTGACTGAACCGACAGCCAGGGAGACTACACGGGACTGACCTAGGCACTCTGCAAATATGTGACAGCTGTATAGTTTGGTCCTCCTGTGAGACTTCTAACAGCAGGAACAGGGGCTGTCTCTGACTCCTACTGGCTTTTGGAGAACCTAGTCCTCATACTGGGTCACCTTGCCCAGCCTTAATACACGGGGAGATGCTTAGTCTAACTGCAACTTGATATGACGCGGTTTGTTGATACTCTTGCTTTTCTTAACCTTTCAGTGTTACTGTAACTGAAAAGTGAAAGCAAAGGTGTTAAGGGCATGGTAGGGCAGAAACAAAACCAGACAAATGTGGAGTGATGGAGGCAGCGGAAAAGAACAACAACCAGAAAACAACCACCCAGAATAAGCAGGCATTAGGACCCAGAGGAGCTGGCATTCGCTGATTCGCTGCCTCTTGCCTGCAGTGGCTCAGCCAGGCTGAAGCACAAGTCCGCAGCAAGGCTTTCCCCCAAACACACACCTGGCGGTTTATCCTGGGGTCCATGTTGGGATCTGTGCTTCCCCAGTATTTGGCCCTGGGCTACTGCAAATCTCATTGTTAGCTCCGTTGTCATTAGGCCAGTGTTGGGGGGTACACGGCTGGAAAAACTCAGAAGTCCTTATGATCCGGCAAATAAATCAGGAAACACAATGTGTCAAAATCCGAGGAATCCACCATGAAAATCTGATGTAACCTCTAGTCTGATAATGTCAACAAAGTCCCTTGGTTACTTCCTGCCTAGAATGAACTCAGCTCCAGGCTAAATGAGCCCATACTGTCCCAGGACATGAAGTCCCCATGAGATGCCAGCTTCGCACAGATTAAATATGGACAGTCACCGCCTTTCTTTTTCATACAAACACCCAAGTTAGATTGGCATGGATATAACAGAAGAAATTACCCTCACGGGTGGAGGCCCCAAGAAGCAAAATAAAGGATTTCCACAACCGCAGCAGAAGGAATCAGAGTCAGTCAATCAGTACGTGGAGAATGGCTAGAATCACTCGGCTTCTCCATGCACCCTCTTCTGTCCCCACAGCAGTTGCTTCTTCGTCCTAGGCTCGGAAATGTCACAAGCCAGGCCTCCATCCTCTGCCTGTCCCTCATTCTTGTCACCCAAATTCCCACTAAACTCTAGGCACTTTCAGCCGCAAGTTCCATCCAGATGCTCGCACAATCCTCCGGACGAAATAGCAGGGTCAGATCCGTCTCAGCAATACACTCCACACTTCATCCCGGTTTGCGTTATCACTGGAGGTGGGAATTGAAGCAGAGACCACAAGAGAGTTCTCTTTTGGCCCCTCCCCTGTATTTCTATCTATTTAGGATCCACATTTTTGTTTTGAGACGCAGTGTCACTATGTAGCTCTCTGTTTATCCCAGAACTCAGTATGTAAGCCAGAGTGGCTTGGAACTCAGAAAGATTTGCTTGCCTCTGCCTCCCAAATGCTGGGATTAAAAGCCTGTGCCACCATGCCTGGCATAGTGATTCTTATAAGTAGTAATAGGTAGGGATGCAATTTTCTTTCTTTTCATATAATGAGCCAGATTTCCTGCCGTCAAATACAAAACAATTTCTCCCTTTTTCCATTAAATTACCATGCCACCATTATCATTCATTCATACATACATATATGTATATAAACTGTGATGTACACATGCTCTTTTTCAAATGGCCTCTTTAAAACTATCCAGTCTCACGCTGGGCACTGGTTGCGCATGCCTTTAATTCCAGCAGAGGTACACGGATCTGTGTATACATGTATATACACGTATATAAACTGTGATATACATATAGAGGTCTATATTGTTGCACTAATGCCATTTTGATTTTAGTGTTTGTAGTGTAACTTAGTGTTTGATAGAGCAGTTCCTTTTCTTTATATTCCCACAATTTCCAAACTACAATTGGATTTTTAGGGGAGTTTTGCTGAATTTTAAAATTATTTTACGAGGATTAAGGCTGGAGAAATGACTCAGTTGGTTGCTGTGTAAATATAAAGACCAGAGTCTGGATCCCTAGTACCCATGTCAAAGCTAAGTGTATCTATAGCCCTGCTGGGGCTCACTGGCCAGCCAGTCTGGCTAAATCTGTGCACTCCAGATTCAGCGGAAGACTCTGTATCAAAAAATAAGGTGGGGAGCAATAGAGGAAGCTTCCTGATGTTGAGCTCTGGTACACAGACACACACACACACACCCCAAATGACTATGGACTGCTCAATAACTTTTACCTAACTGTTTATTAGACTTTAACATTTTTCTCTTTATAAAAAATTAGTCCAACCACTAATTTATATGAAAATCACTATGGAGCTGAACATGGTAGTACACTTTTTCTTTTTCTAGATTTTTCAAGACAGAGTTTCTTTGTCTATCTTTGGCCATCCTAGAACTAAACCTGTAGGCCAGACTGGTCTTGAACTCACAGAGATCCGTGTGCCTCTGCTGGAATTAAAGGCATGCACAACCAGTGCCCAGCGTGAGACTGGATAGTTTTAAAGAGGCCATTTGAAAAAGAGCATAATGTATTTCATGTTCATCCAGTGTTTCCAGTTCACCCAGTGAGGCAGGCTCTCCCTGTGTAGCCCTGGCTGGCCCGATTCTCACTATGTAGCAAAGGATGACCTGATTCTCACTATGTAGCCCGGGGGGGGGGGCCTGGAACACACAGTGACTCTCCCCAAAGTATAATTTTAAAGTAGTTTTGACATTAAAAATGTGGGTTATATATAAAAAAGCAAAATACAACAATGATGAAAACTCAAACACAATTATAAATCATTATATAAAAGCTTTTTTTGAGACAGGGTTCATTCAGACTGTAGTCCAAGCTGGTCATGACTATTACTGTACTAAACTAAACATGGATGTGCAGGAATCTCTGTTCTGTGGCAACTTAGATTCCTTTGGCAGTGGTGGCATTTGCCTTTAATCCCAGCACTCTGGGGGCAGAGGCAGGCAGATCCCTGAGTTCAAGGCCAAACCCGGTCTTCAGAGCAAATTCCAAGACAGCCAAGACTGCCCGGAGAAATCCCGTCTAAAAAAAAACAAACAAGGCCGGGCGATGGTGGCACACGCCTTTAATCCCAGCACTCGGGAGGCAGAGGCAGGCGGATCTCTGTGAGTTCGAGACCAGCCTGGTCTACAGAGCTAGTTCCAGGACAGGCTCCAAAGCCACAGAGAACCCTGTCTCGAAAAAACAAAAAAACAAACAAACAAAAAAAAAACAAACAAGACAGAAATTTGTATAGAAGTTCATCAAAAAACTAAAACTAGCCTGGCAGGTGTGGCGAATATCTTTAATCCCATCACTTGAGAGGCAGAGGCAGGTGGATCTCTGTGAATCTGAAGCCAACCTGGTCTAGGACAGCCAGGGCTGCTACACAGAGAAACCCTGTCTTGAAAACGAAAAAGGCTGGGCAGTGGCGGTGCACGCCTTTAATCCCAGCACTCAGGAGGCAGAGGCAGATGGATCTCTGTGAGTTCGAGGCCAGTGTGATCTACAGAGCAAGTTCCAGGAAGGTTCCAAAGCTACAGAGAAACCCTGTCTCAAAAAAATAAAAAAAAAAACTTTTATATAATGACTTATAATTGCATTAAAGTTTTCATCATTGCTGTGTTTTGTTTTTTATGTATAATCCACATTTTTAAATATCAACTATTTTAAAGTTATACTTTGGGGAGAATCGGGCCAGCCAGGGCTACACAGTGAGAACTACCTTAAAACATAACCAAACAAAATAGAAGCACTGGATGAACAGGAAATAAATTATGTTCTTTTTCACGTGGTCTCTTTTGTCATTGTTATTACATGTATACATGTCTGTGCATATACATATATAAATGTAAATGCAACATCCTTAGTCTGTGTAATGTTACATGTATGCTTTCAGGGCTGACCATTTAGTATTAAAAATGCTCTTCCCTAAGGAAGACTCTCCCATTCTCAGTATCCCCTAGTTACCTGTAGTTCTTTGTGTAGGCTTGAGACCTTGTGGGGTTTTCTCACCCACTTGGGCATGTCTATTACTATTGTTCTTGTTCAGCTCTGCTTAGGTTGTCTGTCATGTTGGTGATAAAAATTCATTTTTTAAATCTAATTACGTTTAACACGCTGTCCTTAAACTCCAAGATTCAAGCAATGCCACCCCCGCCTTCAGATTAGCTGAGACTACAGACATGAACCACTGAGCTTGGCTTTTGTATTAATTCATGAGTTTAGAGGAAGTCTGTTAGAAACACCAATTTGGGGCAGGCAAACACAGTTGCCTTGAAAGCCTGGTGACTTGAGTGGGGTCCCCAGAACCCATATAAAAGTAGAAGAGGAAACCGGGCGGTGGTGGCGCACGCCTTTAATCCCAGCACTCGGGAGGCAGAGGCAGGCGGATCTCTGGGAGTTCGAGGCCAGCCTGGTCTACAAG
>NC_022026.1:56594596-56598297 GCF_000317375.1 Microtus ochrogaster
AGAGAGAGAGAGAGAGAGAGAGAGAGAGAGAGAGAGAGAGAGAGAGAAAGAGAAAGAGAGAGAGAGAGAGAAAGCAAAAGTAGAAGAGGAAATGGCTCCTAAAGTAATTCTCTCACTCCACACATGTGCCATGGTACACACATGCCTGCATTTTCTCTCTCACACACACATTAATAATAAATATAAATGTAATAATCTATCTTAAAAAGAAAGAGATACCAATCTGTCTTCTTCTGAAAGCAGACAAGCTAACCCTAAGTTCATATGAAAAATAAGAAAGTACAGGCAGGATAACTCTGAAAAGAATGAAAAGCGATTCCTGTCACTATAATGCTTTGTAAATCTGAAAATAAGGACAGGAAAAATGGCTTAGTTGTTAAGAATGCGTACTGTCATTGTAGAAAACCAGACTTCAATTTCCAGCACCCATATGACATGTCTCAACAACCGCCTGTAACTCCAACCCCAGGGGATCCAATGCCTCTGGCCTCTGGAGGTCCCAGCACTCAGGTGTTTATACCCCAAACGCAGGCCCACACACATACACATACTTAAAAATAAACCCTAAAAAATAAAATGAACAGCTGCACAGTGGTGGCACACACCTTTAATCCCAACACTTGGAAAAGCAGAAGCAGGTGGATCTCTGAATTCAAGACCTGCCTGGTCTATCTATACAGAAAGTTCAGGACAGCTAGGGCTATGTAGAAAAACTCTGTCTCAAAAATAAATGAATAATAAATAAAGCTGAAATGAATATTTATGTCTATGGGTCAGTGGGAAGTTTCTATGATTTGTCTGAGGCTCTGTTAATCTCAACTAGGCTAACTCATGTCTGCATTCCATTGGGTGTACTGGAGGTTGGGTCTTATGGAACACTAAACTGGGTGGAATGCCTACACTTATTTCTACAACCCTGTAGTGGGCTAGCCTAGCTATATTCTCACAGCTTTGGCTGGTGTCCTAAGGAGAAAAGAAAATAACCCAAAAGCTTTTTGAAATTTCTTTTTATATTGTTTACTACTACTATTCAATAGATATAGCAAATCACATGGCTAAACTCAGTTTTCATAGCTAGATGAAAATGGGGATCATTTATGAAAGCAGAAGAGGGGGTGTCTTAGTTGCTTTTCAATTGCTATAACAAAATACCATGACCAAGGTAACTTATAAAAGGAAGCATTTATTAGGGGCTAACAGTTTCACAAAGTCCATGATCATCACGGTGGGGAGCATGGCAACAAGCAAGCAGCATGATGCCGGAGCAGTAGTTGAGAGCTTCCATCTGATCCACAAGTATGGCGCATGACGAGATAAGTGCGAATGATTGGGCCTTTATTTATTTATTTGTTTGTTTGTTTGTTTTTTGAGACAGGGTTTCTCTATAGCTTTGGAACGGTGTGGCCTTTTCAAAACCTCAAAGTCCACCCCGCCCCCAGTGATCTCCTCCAACAACACCACACTCCTAATCCCTAACAATTCTACCATATGGGGAACAAGTGTTCACATATATGAGGCTATAGGGGCCATTCTCATCCAAACCATGACAAGGGACTACTGGAGAAAGGAAAGAAACTGGCAAGAAATGGGCAAGGAGCTGGACAGTGGTGGTGCACTGCAGGGAGCCGGACAAGATCGCCATTACAAGATGGCGCCAACATCCTGTCTTGTTGGAAATAAACAACTCCATATTTGGCTAAGCCTTTGAGAGCTACGTGTCCCCCGCTTCCCGCATGTGTGGTGGATAAGGGTCCTTCGGCCTATCCCGACGCAGTCTTGTGTCAGCTGTTGGTGGCAGCCAATCACAGGGTGACCCGTGTGCCAATTCCAGATATAAGCAGCTGCCTTAGAGCTCTCAGGCCCCTTGGCTTCATGTTCTCTCTCAACCAAGGGCACTCCATTAAAGCGTGATCTGAGAAGAATCCTCATGTGGCGGTCGTTCTTCCTCGCTGGTCGAGAAGCCCGCCGCAGTTGGTGCCGAAACCCCGGGATCTTTGGCTGCCAGGCGAAGGGCGAAGAGGATTCAGAACTCAACACGCGGAGTGGTGACGTCGGTAAGTTTCTCCCAGTATGCTGATTTCAGTCTCCCCAAGTATGCTGTTTGCGGGAGTTGATCCTTGGGTGTTTGGTCTCGTGTTCTTGGCGTTTATGGTGTTTGTCCTAGCCTGCTGTTTCTGGTTGTGCTGCCGTCAGTCCTGCCGCAGCCTCAGAGAGAAGGGCTGAAAGCCCTCATTAAACTCTCAGGAGGAGGAGGAACTGGAGGAAGCCTCCGCTGGCTATGAGGAGGAAAAATATGGGTGGAGGTGCCCCCCCCCCCGCACATAATGCGTCAGCAAGGGTGGGTATGGGCCCATTGGCGCCTCGGGAACCACGTCCGCCCCCTGTGCCTCCATCCTATTCACAAGAGGGAGGGGGATGCCATTTTATTAAAAGAGATAGATGGGCGCGTCTAGCATCTGCATTTCCAGTTTTTGAGGACCTGCAGACTAATGAGAGATATTATGAGCCTGTATCTTATAAACTGTTAAAGGATTTAGTGGAAGCAGTTTGAACCTATGGAGTTACAGCTAGTTATACCATAGCCTTACTGCGTAGAATCGCCACCACGGCCATGACTCCTACAGATTGGTTTGAGATTGCTAAGGCTTGCCTAAGTATGGGACAATTTTTGGATTTTAAATCCATTGTTACGGATAAAGCTCATGTCCAAGCTAGAGTGAATGCCCAGAATAATCGTCCCCAATGGACAGCGGATATGCTTTTGGGGAAGGGCAATGGCCTGCCAACCAGCGAGGATATCCTCAGGAGGTATACCAACAGATTAATGATATCTGCTGGCATGGAAGTCTTTGCCTAATAAAGGAGAAGTCAAAGGCCACCTAACAAAGATTATTCAGGGGCCAAATGAACCCTTCTCTGATTTTGTGGCTAGAGTGCTTGATATGGCTGGAAAGATTGTTGGGGATGTGGATCAGGTGATGCCGTTGGTACAGCAGATTGCTTTTGAACAGAGTACTAAGGAATGTCAGGGGGCCATTACTCCTGTTAAAGAGAAGGGACTTGAGGCCTGGCTAAAAGCCTGCCGAGAGATTGGAGGGCTCCTTACCAATACAGGCCTAGCAGCTGCTGTTTTATCTGCTACTCAGGCCGCAAAGACCAGAAAAGGAAGAGGATGTTTCAAATGTGGACAACAAGGGCATTTTAGGAATCAATGCCCGTTACTGAAAGGGCTGTCTTCTCGGGCTCAGACTCCTAATGTAAGGCAACCTGGCCTTTGCCCAAGATGTAAGAGAGGGAAGCATTGGGCCAATGAATGCCAGTCTCTTAAGGACATCAATGGGCAGCCCACTGTACAGCTCGTTGGCCAGGAGTCAAAAAACGGGTTGAGGGGCCCCCATCCCCAGGGCCCAAAAATTTATGGGGCACTACAGCAGACCACCACTCCCAACCCAACTGTATCCGCCGAGCAACCTCAGGCTCAGCAGGGTTGGGCCTCTGTGCCTCCACCGGGCTGGTATTAACCCAGGAGATGGGAATTCAGGTGGTTGATTCTGACATAAATGGCCCATTAGAAAAAGGAACAGTGGGAATTGTCTTAGGGCGATCCTCATCCACTATGAAAGGCTTGATTGTCTTTCCAGGAGTCATTGATTCTGATTATACTGGAGTGGTTAAAATCCTGTGTCATTCTTCCTGTGGCG
>NC_022026.1:56602070-56603420 GCF_000317375.1 Microtus ochrogaster
AAAGGAAAGGAAAGGAAAGGAAAGGAAAGGAAAGGAAAGGAAAGGAAAGACTGGGCAGTGGCGGCACATACCTTTAATCCCAGAAGCAGAGATAGGCAGGTTTTTGTGAGTTTGAGGCCAGCCTGGTCTAGAGCAGGTTCCAGCATATGTAGGGCTGTTACACAGAGAAACCTTGTCTCAGAAAAAGAAAAGAAAAACAGATAAGAAAGATTAAAATAAATTACTTTCATCCATATCTTCCATCCTCGATCATGAGGTGGGGGTCAGATTGGATGACGTTAGTACTGCGCTCATTGCTCACAAACAATAAGGGGGAACTGCAGGGAGCCGGACAAGATCGCCATTACAAGATGTCGCCGACATCCTGTCTTGTTGGAAATAAACAACTCCATATTTGGCTAAGCCTTTGAGAGCTGCGTGTCCCCCGCTTCCCGCATGTGTGGTGGATAAGGGTCCTTCGGCCTATCCCGACGCAGTCTGGTGTCAGCTGTTGGTGGCAGCCAATCACAGGGCGACCCGTGTGCCAATTCCCAACATAAGCAGCTGCCATAGGGCTCTCGGGCCCCTTCGCTTCATGTTATCTCTCAACCAAGGGCACTCCATTAAAGCGTGATCTGAGAAGAATCCTCTTGTCGTTCTTCCTTGCTGGTCGAGAAGCCCACCGCAGTGCAAGCCTTTAATCCCAGCACTTGGGAGGCAGAGACAGATGAATGGATCTCTGAGTTTAAGGCCAGCCTGTTCCAGGGAGGACAGTCAGAGCTGTTACACAGAGGAAACAAAACAAAATCAAGTGGGCAAGGAGATTGGAGAGAGAAATACAGGTGAGAAATAAAAACAATGTCTAGACAGGCAGTGGTGGCACACACCTTTAATCCCAGCACTCCGGGAGGCAGAGGCAAGCGGATCTCTGTGAGTTCGAGGTCAACCTGGTCTATAAGAGCTTGTTCCAGGACAGTCAAAACTGTTACATGGAGAAACCCTGTCTCAAAAAACAAAAACAGAATGCCATAATGTAACCCATTACTTTGTATGCTAATTTACAAATTAATAAATATAGGACACTGGCACTCATGTGCACATATATACACAATTAAAAGTACAAATATACAATTCATTATAAAATAGAAGAATCAAAATCTAGAGCCCATAAAAGGCACATATCTGTAATCTAAGATATTCAGAAGACTGAGGCAGGAGCATCCTTGATCCAAGGAGCTCAAAACTACTTTTTGGGCTACATGGTAAGATGCCTACTAAACTAGCTGAATAAAATAAATAGAAATTAAAAAAGAAAAGAAAGGCCGGGCAGTTTGGCGTACGTCTTAAATCCAAGCACCCGGGAGGCAGAGG
>NC_022026.1:56604557-56608572 GCF_000317375.1 Microtus ochrogaster
GATTCAATGCAATGGCCAGCAAAATTCTTCAAAGACCTCGAAAGAACGGTACTCAACTTCATATGGAAAAGCAAAAAACCCAGGATAGGTAAAACAATCCTGTACAATAAAAGAACTTCTGGAGGAATCACAATCCCTGATTTCAAACTCTACTACAGAGCTACAGTACTGAAAACAGCCTGGTATTGGAGGACCAATGGAACAGAATAGAAGACCTGGGTATCAATCCACACATCTTCGAACACCTGATCTTTGATAAAGAAGCAAAAAAAAATCAAATGAAGAAAAGAAAGCATATTTAATAAGTGGTGCTGGCATAACTGGATATCAACATGTAGAAGAATGAAAATAGAACTATACCTATCACCATGCACAAAACTCAAGTCCAAATGGATCAAAGACCTCAACATAAAGCCAGCCACACTGAACCTTATAGACGAGAAAGTGGGAAGTACACTTGAATGCATTGGCACAGGGAATCACTTACTAAATAGAACCCCAGCAGCACAGACACTGAGAGAAACAATTAATAAATGGGATCTCCTGAACCTGAAAGGCTTCTGTAAAGCAAAGGACATGGTCAATAAGACAAAATGACAGCCTACAGAATGGGAAAAGATCTTCTCCAACCTCACATCAGACAGAGGTCTGATCTCCAAAATATACAAAGAACTCAAGAAATTGGACACCAAAAGATCACATGATCCAATAAAAAATGGAGTACAGACCTAAACAGAGAACTCTCAACAGAGGAATCTAAAATGGCTGAAAGACACTTAAGGAAATGTTCAACATCCTTAGTCATCAGAGAAATGCAAATCAAAACAACTCTGAGATTCCATCTTACACCTGAATGAATGGCCAAGATCAAAAACACTGATGACAACTTATGCTGGAGAGGCTGTGGGGTAAAGGGAACACTTCTGCATTGCTGGTGGGAATACAAGCTGGTACAACCCCTTTGGATGTCAGTGTGGCAATTTCTCAGAAAATTAGGAAACAACCTTCCTCAAGATCCAATAATACCACTTTTGGGTATATATCCAAAGGATGCTCAATCGTGCCACAAACGAATGTGCTCAAGTATGTTCATAGCAGCTTTGATTGTCATATCCAGAACCTGGAAACAACCTAAATGCCCCTCGATCGAAGAATAGATAAGGAAAATGTGGTACATTTACACAATGGAGTACTACACAGCAGGAAAAAATAACGACAGCTTGAAATTTGCAGGAAAATGGATGGAACTTGAAAACATTATTTTGAGTTAGGTAACCCAGACCCAGAAAGACAATTATCACATGTACTCACTCATAGGTGGTTTTTAAACATAAAGCAAGGAAAGCCAGCCTACAAAACACAATCCCAGAGAATTTAGACAACAATGAGGACACTAAGAGAGACTTACCTAGGTCTAATCTACATGGGAAGTAGAAAGTAGAAAAAGACAAGATCTCCTGAGTAAATTGGGGGAGGGTTAAAGGGGGAGGGGAGAGGCAGGGAGGGGAGCAGAGAAAAATGTAGAGCTCAATAAGTATCATGGGGAAAAAACATGACGATTTATTAAAGCCTGACAAAGATGAAAAAAGAAAAAGAAAAGAACTAATACTGACAACTGTCATCACTGACTAGCATTTTCTTTCTAGGTATTTAACAAGGTTCTAGAAAGAAAAGAAAAGCCAATGACCCAACAGAAAAAGGGAGAGAAGATAGTTCAATGAAAAGATGAGTCCTTTTTACATTTTTTATTAAAAGTTTTTTCACACAATTTTGATTATCGTCCCCCAACTTCTTGAAGGGAGGGTTTGAAGGAGAGAAATAGTGTAATTATAATGACGAAAATAAAAGAAAAATTTCTCTGGCATTTTTATATTTTATATTTGTGAGTCTTACTGTCTAAGAACACAGGACACATTTCTGTTTGTTCCTTTGAGGTGTTAAATGAATGTCTCTCATAAAGATTTTGGGCATTTATTTTTTTTAATTTTTATTTAAAAGTTTTTTTTTTCATTTTACAAATCAATCCCAGTTCCCTTTCCTTCCCTTCCTCACATTCCCCCCAATGTACCCCTACCCCACCCCCACCCACTCCTCAGAGAGGGTGAGGCCTCCCATGGGGAGTCAACAAAGTCTGTCACTTCACACTGAGGAAGGACCAACGTCCTCCCCACTGTATCTGAACTGAGCAAGAAATCACTCCAAAGAGAATAGCAACAGAGAAAAATAGATAGCTCAATAAAAAAAATTAAAAAAATAAAATCTCAAAAACCTAAAGTTGTTTCTAGGTAGTTTGTTTCTATTGCCATAATAAATGGTAATATATCTGCTAACTAAATGATTTACATAAAAATTTTAATCATAACATCTTACTGAATTTTCTGATTTTAATAGTCTATTGATTTGGTCATACTTTATGACCATATAATCTTATAATCTATAAATAGTGATAGCTATACTTCCTGCATCCCAATTTTAAGTTTTTAGTTTTCTTCTTTCTTGTTCATTTTTTGGTTCTTTGAAATATTTATTTTGATTATTTTTCAGTGTGTGTGTGCATGCATGAGGACATGTGGTTATACGCACCTGACTACAGGTCCTGCAGATGCCAGTGACAAGAATTCCCTGGAGCTGGAATTATAGATGGTGGTAAGCAAGCTTGCATGGGTTCACGGAATCAAACCCAGGTCCTCTGCAAGAGTAACAAATGTTCTTAACCACTCATTCATCTATTCAGCCCCTACTTTTGTTTCTTTTTTTTTTAAAGATTTATTTATTTATTATGTATACATATACAGTATTCTTGGTATTCTGTCTGCAGGCCAGAAGAGGGCACCAGATCTCATCACAGATGGCTGTGAGCCACCATGTGGTTGCTGGGAATTGAACTCAGGACCTCTGGGAGAGCAGGCAGTGCTCTTAACCACTGAGCCATCTCTCCAGCCCCCCTTTTGTTTCTTTTTTATAATTTATTTTTATATGCATTGGTGTGAATGTATATACATTGCCAGGGAATTGAACTCGGTCCTCTGGAAGAACAGCCAGGGCTCTTAACAGCTGAGCTATCTCTTCAGCTCCCTACCACATACATTTTTGTTTGTGGGTTTTTTTGTTGGTTTTGTTTTTTGGGGGAAGGTTGGTGGTGGTGGTGGTTTTGAGACATAGTTTCTCTGTAGCTTTGGAGTCTGTCCTGGAACTAGCTAGCTCTTTTAGACCAGGCTGCCCTCGAAATAACAGAGATATGCCTGCCTCTGCCTCCCGAGTGCTGGGATTAAAAGCGTGCACCACCACTGCCTGGCTTTTGTTTGTGTTTATGAGGCATGGTCTCAATCTGCCATACAGGCTAGCCTAAAGCCATGTAGCTCATGTTAGCCTTGAACTCGTGGCATTGTTTCTGTCCCAGACCCCCAAATACTGGGATTCCAGGTGTAAATCACCATGCCTGGCTTTTGATGTCTCTTTTCTAATTGTAATGATTGCTAGCTCGAATCAAATGGTAAATTATAGTGGAGATAGTAGATCTCTTTACCTTGTTTGTGCTTTTTAACATGTGAGTGCTGTTTGGTAGTTCCTGATTAAGCAAAATGTAGGATTTGCACAATATATTTATCTATATACAGAGAAAAAGCATTATATCAAGAAATATATATATCTGTAATCCAGGCTAATCTAGATCCTGGAATTCAAGACCGGAGTAACCAATGTAGACTATGAATACCACAACATAGCCCACAGCTATTTCACCTAAGATATATACTCAGCGAACTCTATTCCCTATTGTAGAGATATTTGTACCCTCATATTAGTTGCTGCTTTATTCACTTAGCAAAGAATTGACATTAACCTACTTGTCCACCAATAAATGAACGGATAATGAGGACTTGGTATATGTATAAGATGGACTCGCCGGGCGATGGTGGCGCACGCCTTTAATCCCAGCATTCAGGAGGCAGAGGCAGGCGGATCTCTGTGAGTTCGAGACCAGCCTGGTCTACAAGAGCTAGTTCTAGGACAGGCT
>NC_022026.1:56609357-56616339 GCF_000317375.1 Microtus ochrogaster
AAAAAAAAAAAAAAAAAGCTAATTAGGGTATTGGTGTAGGAGTTCCTTCTTACTATGTGTTGCTTTCATTGGATAATAAACTGCCTTGGCCTGATAGGGCAGAACTTAGGTAGTCTTGGAAGAGAGAACTGAATTCTCGGAGAAAGAAAACAGAGTGAGAGAGCCGCCATGGAGCCGCCAGAGTCAGACATGCTGAATCTTTCCCAGTGGCGATATACAGATTAATAGAAATGAGTTAAATCAAGATATGAGAGTTAGCCAATAAGAGACTAGAGATAATGGGCCAAGCAGTAATTTAATTAATACAGTTTCTGTGTGGTTATTTTGGGGCGAAGCAAGCTGGGCAGCTAGAATGAACAAGTGGGCCCGCCTCCCTAAAACAGAGTACGATAAAGGCTTGAGTGCAGATAATGGACAATGTTATGAAAGATAATATAAAGCTAACTGGTTTTCTAGTGTTTTTTGTTGTTGTTTTGGTTTTTTCCAGACAGGGTTTTACTATATAGCCCTGATTGTCCTGAAATTCTGAAGACCAGGCTGACCTCGAACTCACAACTCAGAGATCTGCCTACCGCTGCCTACCAAATGCTAGGATTAAAAGTGTGTGCCACCACCACCTGGCTGTTTTTCTGTTGTGGATTTTTTGTTTGTTTAAGTGGTAGATGAGTGTGTAAAATGTATTTGATACTGGGAATATAAAATTTAACATGAAACTCTACAGCTTCTATTTCAAATGCCTAACCTTTTTAAATAATATTTTTCATAGTTTCTATTTCTTTTTAAATTTTGTTATCATTGGTGTTTTGCTTGCATGTATGTCTGTGTGAGGGTTTTGGATCTCCTAGAACTGGAGTTACAGACAGCTGAGCTGCCATGTGGGTGCTGGGAATTGAACTTGGGTCCTCTGGAAGAGCAGCCAGTGCTCTTAACCTCTGAGCTAACTCTCCAGTTCCTTCCAGATGCTTATTCTAACCATTTATAAATTCATTGAGTTATATAGACTTTGGGTCTGTTTGTTTGGCATTTTAGTTTTAATAATAAAGTTTTAAAAGGAAGAAGCCATATATTCCTCTTTTGTTGAATTTTTAGATTTAATTATTCTTGTTTTACGCATGTGGGTGTTATATCCGCATGTATGTGTGTGTGCCACATGCATGTCTGGTGCCATGGAGGTCATAGAGGGTATCAGGTCCTTTGGAACTGTAGTTAAGGATGGTTGTGAGCCACCATGTGGGTGCTGGCAACTAAACCCAGCTCCTCAAGAGCAGCAAGAACTCTTAACCACCATCACATCTCTTCAAGGCCTTTCATTGAATATTTTATTAGAGGTTTGGGGAACACGAGGTCTTATTATGTAGCCTATTCCTTCCTTGAACTTCACACACTCGCTCAGCTACCCAAGCGGCGGGATTACAGTTTTTTGGTTTTTGTTTTCAAATGACTTTTCATACTCTGGAGGTGATAATATAATCATTCTACTTTGGTGTGGGAAGCCCTTCTGTATATGTGCTGCTTTTATCAGTTAATGAATGGAGAAGCTGCTTGGGCCTGTGATAGGGCAGAAGAGAGCTAGATGGGGAGCCAACAAATTGGCACCTGAATGACTGGGGCTTACCCACATGGCCAGTCACACACTTCGGGTCTGGGTGATTGTACGCCCGCTCAGGGTTAGGAGGAAAGTAGCTGAAAGCATGCCTGCTGCTCAGCACCACACCTGAGCAAGTGGCCAATCTGGTCTGTTAGGCGTGCACAGGCAGGAGAGCATGGCAGATTCCCATCACCAACCATACACAGAGACATTTCCACATCGTGCAGTGCGCTGCATGGCAGATTTAGCTTTTACTCTGTCTCAGGACACAGAAGAAAGTGACTGACAAACTGCCAATATAGGTGGAACTGTCTTTGAAATTTCCTGCTTCATGGAAAAGTCTGCCAGATACTATGGGCCAGTAATTTGAAGATGGATGCCCCATCAGTACAGAAGAACTTTGGGTGACTGTCCAGGCAGTAAGATGTCTCTGTCAATTCTAGTGCTTTGGAAGTTGCTTACAATGCACTTCCTGTTAACTTAGGTAATATTATATCCTTCTGAGCTCTTTGATGGAGTTGAAGAATAAATGGTTATAATTATAGTTTTTCTTAGTTATGATAAAAGATAAAGTAGAATAAATATTGTAACTGTAATTCTTGGTTGATACCTCTTTTGTTATATGTAATTTTACTATGTTAAAATAATAACCTTCCTTTTTATTTGAACAGAAAAGGGGAAATGGTATGGGAAGCTCTTCTGTATGTGTTGCTTCTAATGGTTAATAAATAAAAAAGTTGCTTGGACCTGTGATAGGGAGGAACAGAGCTAGGCAGGGAAAACTAAACTGAATGCTGAAAGAAAAACGGTGGAGTCAGAGAGAAGCCATGTAGCCACTGCCAGCGACAAATGTGCTGGAACCTTGCCGGTAAGTCACAGCCACATGGTGATACACAGATTAATAGAAATGGGTTAATTTAAGACATAAGAGCTAGCCAGAAATATGCTTAAACTATTGACCAAACAATGTTTTAAATAATATAGTTTCTGTTTGATTATTCTAGTCAGGGCATCAGGAACTAATGAACAGCCTCCAACAACACTACTTGAATTAAATAATATCTCAGATTCTATTAGTAGATTTCATAGTATTGAAATGATTCTTACATTCCTGGAATAAACACCACAGAATCGTAGATTCCATTATTTAGGATTCTGCACCAGTAATACCAAGCGAGGCTAGGTCCACATGATTACTTTTACTTGTGACATCTTTGTCAGATCTTGTTATCAGTGATATATTTACTTCATAAAATGATTTTAATAGTTTGTGGACAGTGGTGGAGCATGCCTTTAATCCTAGCACTCCAGGAGGCAGAGGCAGGTGGATCTCTGTGAGTTCATGGCCAGCCTGGTCTACAGAGTGAGTTCCTGGTCAGCCAGAGGTACACAGTAAGAAACAAATAAACAAACAAAAGATTTAAAACTGTTCCTTGGGCTGGGGTTATGGTTAATGGCGAAGTATTTTCCAACAATGAATGAAGCCCAGGGTTTGATCTTCTACAAAGCAAAATCCCAGTAGAAGAAAATCTATTCCTTCTTTAGGCTAAAAAAAATCAAATCGGCATTTGGACTATCTGGGTTTTGGTGTTAATGTCCCCCCGCCACTGTGAAAAGATATTGGACTAGTATTTTGGGGTGACAGACAGCTCCTTATAACATCTCTGTGTCTTGCAAGGACATTGTCCCATGTGGAATTTTTGTCTTTTTAGGGCCAGTTTTGGTAAGTGACATTTTCCTGTGACATTATCCATTTCTTCCTGGCCTTAAAAAGCCTTTGCACAGAGTTCTATAAACTAAAGGCTTTTATGGTTGGGCATAGTGCTACATTTCAGTGATCCCAGAACTCAGGAGTCTGAGACTGGGAAAATCTCAGCTTGTTCAAACCAGCATGGCTGACATAGGAAGTCTAAAGTCAGCCATAGGAAGACTTTCTCTGATGTGGGAGTGATTTCTTATTAATAAAGAAACTGCCTAGGCCCATTTCATAGGCCAGCCCTTAAGTAGGCGGAGAAAACAGAACAGGATGCTGGGAGAAAGAAGCTGAGTCAGTGAGTCGCCATGATTGTCCCACTGCAGACAGATGCAGGTTAAGATCATTCCTGGTAAGCCAGCTTCTGGGCTACACAGATTAATAGAAATGGGTTAGATCAATATGTAAGAGCTAGCCAATAAGAGGCTGGAACTAATGGGTCAGGCAGTGATTAAAAGAATACAGTTTCCGTGTAATTATTTCGGGGCATAAGCTAAGCTAGCCGTGTGGGCGGCTGGGTGCCCGGGGACACAGCCCAGCCGCTCTTATTTCAACATTTCTCAAAAAAAAAAAAAAAAAACTTGATGTTTAAAACATCCTCTTTCTATAGCTATATCAAAACTTTTCATTTTTTATTTTGTATATTTGTGGTTTTTCCTCTTCTTGAATATATATGCTGTTTTATTTAATAGTTTTCTTAATTTAATAACTTAAACAGAATCAGCTCATGTATTTACTTGTTTGTTTATTAGTACCATTGTTATCTAAGACTTCATTTATCCTCTTACCTTTGTTGTCCAGTGTAATACCTGTCCATAATCCCAGCACTTGGGAAGTAGAGGCAAGAGAGTCAGAAATGGAAGGCTCACCTGGACTACATAACAAGTTGGAAGTCACCCTGTGCTATATGAGATTCTGTCAAAAAAAAAAAAAGAAAGAAGGAAGGAAGGAAGGAAGGAAGGAAGGAAGGAAGGAAGGAAGGAAGGAAGGCAGGCAGGCAGGCAGTGGCAGCACGTGCTTTTAATCCCAGCAGCACTCGGGAGGCAGAAACAGGTGAGTCCAAGGCCAGTCTGATCTACAGAGGAAGTTCTAAGACAGCCAGAGCTGTTACACAGAGAAACCCTGTCTCGGGGGCAAAAAAAAGAAAAGAAAGAAAGAAAAATAAAGGAAAGAAGGAAGGAAGGAAGAATTAAATAAAGTTTTACTTTTCTTTTTTGTTTTTTTTCCCTCTGTGTTTCACAGTGTTTCCCTATCATTGTCTAGAAATTCAGCAGTTTAGTTGGAGTTCTCCTTTGGCCCAAGAATTGAGTTTTTTGTGTATTCAAATGGAAGATACATTTAATATTGATTGCTTGTTTTATTCAGTTGTGAGCAGAGAAAATTGTCTGTCTTAGTGTTGCTTTTTGGAGCTCACTGAGATTGTCTTATGGGTTAGTATTGATTTGTGGTTTAGGTTTTCTGTATTGCTGTTGTCATGTGACTTTTCCTAGAAGGACATGAACAATAACTATTGTACACCAGATAGGACACCAACAAGAAACCAAAGAAGCAATTACACCCAAGTCTAGCTTAGTGAACCACTGAGTTTATCAAGGTTACTTCCAGGAACATGAATGACTTAAAGGCAGCTGGCACACTGAAAAACTTGTGGCAGTAGCTGCACAAACGAGGGCATATCCCCATCCTTCACTGACAGGCACAGGTCCTATGATGCCCACACGCACAGGATAGGTTGATTTATGCGCTTGTCCCATCAGGGCCTCCTTCTGTGAAGCTATCGTCAGAAGATACTGTCTACTTGGAATCTATTGTAGCAGGAAAGTTATGGCATGCTATCTGGAACAGGATTCAGCCATACACATTTTCAGCCACACACAGGAAATGGGGGTAGAGAGTTGGTCCAGGCTCAAACCCTCACAGCCTGTTCTCAGTGACATATGTACTTCACCGAGCATGACTCAACCTCCCAAATTTACAAACAGCCCGACTAACTGGTGACCAAGTATTTAAATATTGAGCCTATTTGGACCATTTCTCATCCATACCACCACAACAACCCAGTCCTGCTAGGACTATTGAGTCCTGCTAGGGCTCCTACTTATACTATCTATCTATATAGAAGACAGGACTGTGTGACATCCCTTCCAAAATTTTAGCAGCCTTAGCTATTGGTTCAGTTGTTGGAGAGGGCTTGGTGTCTTGAAATGACACTGATTTCACCACAGTCTGCATGGCATTGGTGACGGGGTTTGCAGACACACCACACTTCACTTGTTTTACACATGCATGCCACCTTTGCATAGCTTAGTTATGTGCCACCTGTCTTTGGATTACCATTGCTGTGATGAAACACCAAAACCAACTTGGGGAGGAAAGGGTTGATTTCACTTGCAGTTCTGTTTAACAGTGCACCATCGAAAGCAGAGAGAGCAGGAACTCAAACAAGGCAGGAACCTGGAGGCAGGAGCTGGTGCAGAGGCCATGGGGGGGGTGCTGCTTACTGGGTTTCTCCTTATGGCTTGCTCCATCTGCTTTGCTATAGAACCCAGGACCACCAGCCCAGGAATGGCACCACCCTCAATGAACTGGGCCTTCCCACATCAATCACTAATTGAGAAAATGTCCTACCGGTTTGCCAACAGCTGGATCCTACGGACGCATTTCTTTTTCAATTGAGGCTACCTCGTCTCTGATGACTCTACCTTTTGTTAAGTTGAAATAAAACTAGCCAGCACACTACTCCCAGAAAGAGGCTTGACTAAATGGCCTCCAATCCAACCTTTAATTGGATGAACTCTTTCAACTATTACACAGTGGAACTAGTGAGGAATTCCACCTGTTGCAATCCTCGTCCACAGCTAGCAATTGTTGCCCTAAACTGAGTGGCCATTTGCACTACTGGAACCAAAACTCTGTTCGAACCATTTGCTCAAGTTGGCTTTCGTTTGTTTGATTTGTTTTATTTTGAGCCAAGGTCTCATCAAGTAACACTGGCTAGCCTAGAACTCACTATGTAGCCCAGAATGATCTCAAACTTATAGAGATCCACCTGCCTTTGGCTCCTAAGCACTGGCTACATAAATTTGGTAGCCCGCATGTCCCCACACTCACATATACACAGTTCACACATATACCCCCAAACATTAATTAACTAAAAATTAAGAGAATTGGCCAAGAGTATAACACAGTGAGGGCATTATTGCCCAGTTGCCTAATGTGCATGAGGCCCTGCATATGAGGCCATCAATGGTTTTTTCAAGACAAGGTTTCTCAGTAGCTATGGAGCCAGTCCTGGTACTCGCTGTGTAGCCCAAGCTGGCCTCAAACTCAGAGATCTGCCTGCCTATGCCTCCTGAGTGCTGGGATTAAAGGTGTGTGCCATCACCTCCTGGTTTAGGAAAGTGTTTCTTGAAAGTCTATGAAACCGGACTCTCTAAACATGGTGGACAATGAGGGCTGATGAGAAGCCAAGGACAATAGCACTGGGTTTTGATCCTACTGCATGTACTGGCTTTGTGGGAGCCTAGCCAGTTTGGATGCTCACCTTCCTAGACCTGGATGGAGAGGGGAGGACCTTGGACTTTCCACAGGGCAGGGAACCCTGACTGCTCTTCAGACTGGAGAGGGAGGGACAGAGGAGT
>NC_022026.1:56616448-56618535 GCF_000317375.1 Microtus ochrogaster
GGAATTTTTTTAATAAAAAAAATAAAGAAAAAATTAAAAAAGAAGAAAAGAAAAACACCTGTAAAACCATCCAAACCTGGGTTGATGGAGAAGGGAGGCTCCTGACTACCATTTTAGATTTGATTTTTTGAGATAGCCTCTAACAGAGCTTAGACTGACCTTGAACTCCCTCCGTAACCAAGGATGTCCTTGAACTCCTGATTCTCCTGCCTCCACCTCCCAAAGACTAAGGTCTTAGGTGTGAACCATGAACCCAAAGCTTTGCCCGTGCTGGGCAAGCGTTATACCAACTGAGTTAAGTCTCTAGCTCATGAGTTACATTTCAAGTTTTTTAAATTCATAGTGATCTGCTCGAGTTCTTTTTATAATACTTTATAACATTTTAATTATTTTATATTCCTCTCTCTTACCCAAATTTTCAAATTATTTCTGTCTAGTTCCTAAAAGTCAGGATTTCTGGCTGGAATGTTCAGCAGTGCCTTCACAAAAGCACAGTGGGGCAGCAGGGGACAGTCTACCTACCAAGTGGGAACTGGAGGGAGTTTGGCTCCCTTGCACTTGGCTATGTGTAACTCCAGGACTTTGAATAGTTGTGACTCCATGATTTCACATACTCATCTACGAATGTGTGTGTTTATACATGATGTCCTGCTGCTCTTCTGAGTATACAGCAATATAAGACTAAAAGTTTTCAAAGGGAAGCTGGTGGGATGCCTCCGTGTAGCTAGCTATTCTTCTGTATCAGTTTGCACAGGTCTCTGGGCGGGAAGGGGCAGTTCCAGGAGTGTTCAATGTCTCTGTATTCTTGAACCTCTGCCAGCAAACGAGTATTTGCATCTCTGAAAATTAGTGATTCTGAGTATTGTCATGTCTCTGCATGTGGGTAGGTTGCTAATAATGGTGGGTTCTGAATGCAACTCTAAGTTTTCACTGAGTTACACACATACACACACACACACACACACACACACGGAAGGGGTGCACGTGTTACGTGGCAAGTTTAGACTCTCCATGTCTGGAAGAAACATTACAACAGGAAATACTCTAGATTCCAGCTTCCGGATGGAATTTCACTCTGAAAAATACCCCTTCCCAGTCCTCTCAATAAATGCAGCATTCTTTGTCTTTCTTCAAGAGGCTGCATTGAGGGGGTTTATGCTAACCTTGACCTCAGAGTCCATGCCTTTCAGGAGGTTTTTGGCAGAACCATGAAATTCCACACCCTGCCACTCGCCTCTCGCCAGGCCTACTTCTTCCTCCTGAGCCCTTTTATAGCTTCACGTTATCTACCAGACTAATTCCAGTCTAAACTCTTCCGAGTGGCCAGACAAAGACCCAGGAAGACGGGACAAACAAACAGAACCAGGCTCTTGTTTGGATTTTTGTTTCTAGTAACTACATCTCAATAGAGGGGGACAAGAGACAGATTAGAGAGATGTGAAACAGAGACCAAGAAATGGGGTTTGAAAGATTGGAGCAGACACTCAGAGATGGAGAGCAAAACAATAGACAGGTGGAAAAAGAGATACAGAGAAACGAAGTTCAGTTTGTGTGAAAGAGGACCTAGCTTAGCAGAGACTGAAAGTGAGAAGAGACACATGCAAGGGATGAACACAGAGAATGCAGTCAGGAGAGAGAGCAGCTACATTAGAGTGAGAGCAGAAAGGCTAGGTGTGAGGGGGCACACCTTTAATCCCGGCCCTTTGGAGGAATAAGCAGGATCTCTGAGGCTGAGGCCAGCCTGTTCTTTGTAGCTGTTCCAGGGCCGCCGGGGCTACATAGCAAGATCTTGTATCAAAAATAATAGTAAAATGAGAGGAGGGCAGAGGCCAGGCATAAGGGTGCACGCCTGTAATCCCAGCACTCAGAAGGCTGAAGCGAGAGGACTGGCAGCTCTGAGGACAGCCTGGACTACACAGTGAGACCCTATCTAAAAGAAGGAGGAGGAGGAAGAAGAGGAGGAAGAGGAGGAGGAGGAGGAGGAGGAGAGGAAGAGGAGGAGGAAGAGGAAGAAGAAGAAAGAAGAAGAAGAAGAAGAAGAAGAAGAAGAAGAAGAAGAAGAAGAAGAAGAAGAAGAAGAAGAAGAA
>NC_022026.1:56618635-56620106 GCF_000317375.1 Microtus ochrogaster
AGAAGAAGAAGAAGAAGAAGCAGAAGCAGAAGCAGAAGCAGAAGCAGAAGCAGAAGCAGAAGCAGAAGCAGAAGCAGAAGCAGAAGCAGAAGCAGGACATGGTTACCTACAATCCTGACATTCAAGAGGCTGAGGCAGGATGATTATCATGAGTTTGAGGTCAGCCTGGACTAGACTACATGGTGGGTTGCAGTACAGCCTGAGCTACAGTGTAAGACCTTGTCTAAAGAGAAATAAGAGAGGGCTGGAGACAAGGCCAAGTGATTAAAAGCACTTGCTGCTTTTGCAAAAGGACCCAGGTTTGGTTCCAAACATCCACAGGGCAGCTCATAACCATCTGTAATTCCAGTTCCAGGGTAATCTGGTGTCCTTTTCTGGGCCTTCTTGTGTACTGCATACATGTGGTGCTCATGCATACAAAACATTCATACACAAAATAAAAATACATCATTTCAAAGGAAAGAAATTAAAGGTAAGAAATGTATGTTGGTTCCGGGCAATAGTGATGCATGCCTTTAATCCTAGCTAGCACCCATGAGGCATAGGCTGGTGGATCTCTGTGAGTTCAAGGCCAGCCTGGTCTACAGAGAGAATTTCAGGACAGGCTCAAAAGCTACACAGAGAAACCCTGTCTCAGAGACCCACAGCAAAGCACTGGACTGAGCTTCCAAGGTCCACCTGAAGAGCAGAAGGAGGGAGAATACGAGCAAGGAAGTCAGGACCATGAGGGCTTGGTCCACCCACTGACACAGTGTGCCTGATCTAATGGGAGCTCACCAAATCCAGGTGATATGGGACTGAACGAGCATGGGATCAAACTGGATCCTCTGAATGTGACTGACAATTGGGGCAGACTGAGAAGCCAATGATAATGGCACTGGGATTTGTCTGTACTATATGTACTGGCTTTTTGGGACCCTATTCTATTTGGATGCATACCTTCCTAAACCTGGATGGAGCAGGGAGGGCCTTGGACTCCCCACAGGGCAGGGTACCCTGCCTCTCTTAGGACTGGAGGGGGAAGGGAAGAAGGAGGGGAAAGGGAGGGAAGTGGGAGGAGGGGAGGAAGTGGAAATTTTGATTGATATTATTTATAAAGTAATTTTTAAAAAGAAAAAGGTAAAACAAAGCTTCACAACTTCAGGATGGCTATTGTAGCTGTATAGAATTGCAATAAAGTATATGGAATTTGGATCTGGGTAAGCACTTGCTTGAGTAGCTACATTAATCTAGCTAGTTCCATCGTTATGTATATATGTATCTATCTACCTATATTTCTTTTTTTGCTCACTTTTTCTTTCTTTCTTCCTTCTATCTTTAGTAAATTCTTTACAATAAAATTGTTTTCAATAAAAATGAAATGAAAAGAAATAGAAAAGCCAGGCGATGGTGGCGCACGCCTTTAATCCCAGCACTCGGGAGGCAGAGGCAGGTGGATCTCTGTGAGTTCGAGACCAGCCTGGTCTACAGA
>NC_022026.1:56620206-56621670 GCF_000317375.1 Microtus ochrogaster
AAAAAAAAAAAAAAGAAAAAAGAAAAAAAGAAATAGAAAACTTTCAAATATTTTCAGAATATTGAGAAGCATCGAGTTTGTTTTGAGATTGTTAAACTTTGGGAAAGAAAAAAATTGCTCATTTTCTTAGTAAAGATCAATTAAATGACTTCTATATGAAAGTGGAAAAAAAAAGAAACCTTGTCTCAAAAAACAAACAAAAAAAAAGAAAGAAAAGAAAGAAATGTAAGTTGTGGAATTGAACAAAGATGGATATGGGGTGATGGCCATAGATTTGTAGAGCATTTGCTCTTTCTGAGGTATTATTCTACCAGTTATCCACACAGTTCATTAGCTCCACAGGAACACATGAAGCATGAGTACTGTTATCGTTATCTTGTTCTTCAGATAAGAACACCACAGCAAGGTAGTGGCACTGCTAAGACTGAATCCAAGCATTTAACGGTTCTCATATGTTCGTGACATGAACATGTTGATAGGGACAAAGAATGTGAATGGGGGAGGGCAGAGGTGAAGACAGATATGGAAGTTGGAACAGAAAAGTTAGACTAGAGAAAGACAGGAAGAAAAGAAGAGAAAGAAGAAGAAAAAAGGAAAGAAAGAAAAAAAGGAAAAACGGAAGAAATAAGTGGATGAATGCAACACTACAATTAGGAAGGTGAGTTGGAGATAACCAGAGAGAAGATAAATGAGAACAAACGGTAGAGATAGGGTGTGAAAGAAGCCAAGGAACCGACGGAAACTAAAAGAGAAACAAGACAGAAATTGTGGGGTGCAGATGAGGGATAGCAATGTAGTCTGGGTATAAGGACAGAGACGAACCTAGATGAAGACAATGTATTAGGGACAGGGCACAGGCAAGTGGCCCAAATCACAGCTGGAGAAAGCAAGAGAGAAAGAATGAGAAGAGGAAAGAATCTTGGAGTAGGCGCAGAGGGGCTGGAGAGATGACCCTGACGCAAAGAGCTCTGTCTGCTCTTCCAAAGGATCCGGGCTTCAATTCCCAGCACACATGTGGCAGCTCACAACTGTCTGCAACTCCAGTCCTAGGGGATCCAACACATTCTTCTGGCCTCCCTGGGCAACAAACATGCACATAGCACACAGACATACATGTAGGCAAAACACCTCCACACACAAAATAAAATAAAGAGATCTAAATTTGTCAGGCGGTGGTAGTGGCACACACCTTTAGTCCCAGCACTCAGAAGGCAGAGGCAGGAGGAGTTCTTGAGTTCTTGGCCAGAACTCTATAGAGTGAGTTCTAGAACAGTCTGGGCTACACAGAGAAACTCTCCCTTGTGCTGTGGGGAGAAACAAATTTTTTTTTTTTTTTGGTTTTTCAAGACAGGGTTTCTCTGTGGTTTTGGAGCCTGTCCTGGAACTCTAGCTCTTGTAGACCAGGCTGGTCTCGAACTCACAGAGATCCGCCTGCCTCTGCCTCCCGAGTGCTGGGATTAAAGG
>NC_022026.1:56621770-56632612 GCF_000317375.1 Microtus ochrogaster
CCTCCCGAGTGCTGGGATTAAAGGTGTGCGCCACCATCGCCCAGCTGAGAAACAAAATTTTAAGAGAGGGGTAGGGAAGGAAGAAGAGAGAGAGAAAGAGAGAGAGAGAGAGAGAGAGAGAGAGAGAGAGAGAGAGAGAACAAGAACCAAGAGACAGTTGTAGCTACAAGCGTACTAGCATACTTTCTTATCAAGAGAGCAAGGCCATGGGTTCTATCCCCAGCTCAGAGAAAGAGAGAGGAGAGGGTCGATGAAATAGAATAAGAGAAGCATGAAAAAGAAGCAGACATGCATATGCAGCCAAAAACAAAAAGCAAAATAGAGAGAGATGCAGCACGCCTCTAAGGTGGTGGCAGTGATGGTGGAGTGGGAGGCTGAGACCAACCGGAAGGAGAAATAGAGACAAAAGAGGTCAAAGTCAAATCTAGTTCATGTGACTTGGGTTTGGTTGATGCCTACCTCTTCATAAAAGCCTGTAATTGTAGCATTCCAGAGGTGGAGGCAGAAACGTCAGAAATTTATGCCATCCTCAGCTACATAGAGAATTTGGGGCAAGCCTGTACACCCCCCCCCCCAAAAATAAGCAGGGCATTATGGAACACACCTTTAATCCCTGGTCTCCAGAGGCTAAAGCAGGATTCTAAGCCAGTCTGGACTGCACAGCAAAACACTGCTTCAAAAGGATGAAATCATTTCAATCAAACAACCATTTACAAGTCTGACGGCTGTATCACAGCTGACATTGGTCTTCTGTACGGAGCCCACTGTTGTATTAGGTCAAAAAGGCAGGGGCGGGGCCTGTTACTCATGGCCGTGTCCTCCACCCATATAGAATACCAGTTATGGGAAGAGCTCTCAATTATTAGAATTGGGGCCTGTGCATGCATCCATTCTTATTATGTCATCATCTTATGTTTTTTTCTATTGCTGTGAAAAGACATTATGATCATGGCAACTCTTAGGAAGATAAACATTTAATTGGAGTTCACTTACAGTTCAGAGGTTTAGTCAATCATCCTTACGGCTGGAAGTATGGTGGCATGCAAGCTGACATGATGTTGGAGAGACAACTGATAGTTCTACATCTGGATCCACAAGCAACTGGAAGTGAGAGAGAGAGACTGGGCCTGGCTTGAGCATCAGAAACCTCAAAGCCCACCCTCAGTGACAACCTCCTCTGATAAAGCCACACCTATTCCAACAAGGCCACGCCTCCTAATAGTGCCACTCCCTATGGGCCTATGGGGCACTTTTCTTTCAAACCACTACAGTCATCAAATTTTCATAACTGGTAAGATGCAGAAACTGACATTCCAAATGATGAATAAGTGTCAAAGGTCACAAGGTACAAAAAGCCAGATTCAGCACTCGGGAGGCAGAGGCAGGCAGATCTCTATGAGCTTGAGGTCAGCCTGGTCTACATAGTGAGTTCTAAGACAGCCAGGACTGTTGCACAGAGAAACCCTGTCTCAAAAACACAAAACAAAACAAAAAACAAACAGACAGACAGAAGAGCCAGATTCCAGCAGCCTGCTTCTAAGGCCTGCATGTTTGACCAGGGCATTCTGTTGCAGTGAAGATGTGTTGGGCATTGCAGGGACTCCAGGAGGAGTGGTCTTGGTCCTCTGGAGTTTCCACCATCTACTAGAGAGACAGACCTAGCTATGTCAGAGTGGAAAAGTTCTATGAATTGCAGAAATAACCAACTCTGTTTTTTTTTTTTTGGTTTTTCGAGACAGGGTTTCTCTGTGGCTTTGGAGCCTGTCCTGGAACTCGCTCTGTAGACCAGGCTGGTCTCGAACTCACAGAGATCCGCCTGCCTCTGCCTCTGCCTCCCGAGTGCTGGGATTAAAGGCGTGCGCCACCATCGCCTGGCTTTTTTTTTTTTTTTTTTTTTTTAGAAATAACCAACTCTGAGATAAAGTTGACCTAGCGAAAACAAAGAAAGGTTCCTCAAGTAGGTAGTTGAGCGGCAGATTTACATGAATGTTAGTGACCGCTTGTTTCCCTGGATCTCTTCAGGGCTTTGATTAATTAACAGTGAAAAATCTAGAGTACTAACATTTATTTATTTATTTATTTTGGGTTTTGTTTTTTTTTTTTTGAGACAGGGCTTCTCCTTAGCTTAGGAGCCTGTCTGGGAACTAGCTCTCGTTGACCAGGCTGTCCTTGAACTCACAGAGATCCACCTGCTTCTGCCTCCTGAGTGCTGGGATTAAAGGTGTGCGCCACCACCCCACCTAGACTACTAAATTATTTTACAAGAAAAGTGAAATCTCGGGGTTACAGAGGTAGCTCAGGGGTTAAGAGCCTTGCTACCTCCTCCGGAGGTCCCGGGTTCAATTCCCAGCACCCACATGGCAGCTCTCAACTGTCTGTAACTCTAGCTCCAGGGGATCTGATGCCCTCTTCTGTTCCACAGGATCCTGTATGCATGTGGGGCACAGGAGCTCACCCACAGACACATAACATAAAAGATAAGAAGGTAATTAAAAAGAGAGATCTCAGCTGGTCACGAGAGTGCAAATCTATATTCCCAGAACCTGGGAGACTGAGGAAGGAGGATCTCTACAAGTTCAGGCTCAGCCTTGGGTGCATAGCAAGTAAGATCCTGTCTCAAAAATAGATAGAAATTCCCCCAAATCTGACACCTCTTATGTAAAAGAAACCAAACAAGTTCTTTCTCTTTTTTTGGGGGGGGGCTTTTCAAAACAGGGTTTCTCTGTAGCTTTGGAGCCTGTCCTGAAACTAGCTCCTGTAGACCAGGCTAGCCTTGAACTCACAGAGATCTGCCTGCCTCTGCCTCCTGAGTGCTAGCATTAAAGGCGTGCACCACCACCTGGCCAAATTCTATCAAATTTGACACCAGTTCTAAAATGTACAGATTACTATTGTACAGCTGAAATAATTTTATTTTGCTTTGTTCTGTTGTTTTAATACTTTGTTTTTAATTGAGCTATATTTTCCCCACTCTCCTTCTTGTTTTGTTTTGAGACAGGGTTTCTCTGTGTAACAGCCCTACTGTCCTGGAACTAGCTCTGTAGCCCAGGCTGGCCTCAAACTCTGAGATCTACCTGTCTCTGCCTCCCGAGTGCTGGAGTTAAGGGCAGAAACCACCACTGCCTGGTGAAACTGAAGCTTTTTAAACTACCAATGTTAAGCAAACGCAAATTTCTAGGGCCAGTGAGGGGGTTCAGCAGGCCACACCGAAAGACTTTGGGATACCTCAGCATTACTGCACCCCCCTTCCTGGGAACTAGGACCCTGGTAACCAACCACGCTTGCATTAGAGCTTTGAGTACTTTCCATCCCCTTTGTAGTCTTTCTTCAATAGACCCAGACTCTGGAACTGGGGTGAGTCCTGCTGATAGCCGGCAGGTGTTCCTCCTTGTTCAACCAACCCAGCAACCGCCACAGCATTGATCAATTAGAGTTAGCTGACCATTAAATGAACTAGTCAAAATAGTTGATAAATGATTTCTGGACTCTCACTTTTGATTCTGTACTGCCCCCTTGATCCTGTGGTTTTCTCCTTTAAAGGAGCCTGTAGTAGACAAAGCAGGGGTCTTTCTCCTCTCGAGGCTGAGGGACCTCTGCCACAGCAGCAAAATAAAAATTCCTCTTGCTATTACATCAACCATGGTGAGAGTGTCTCTTGGGGCGACCTCCTCCTCGGTGGGGCTTCAGGGCCCAACGACACACCAGCCACCAAGTCTGAGGATCCAAGTTAGATCCCCGGGCCCCACGTGGTGGAAGGAAAGAACCGACTCCAGACTCCTGCAATGCATTCCCTGACCTCTACTCATGAACCCTGGCAGACCTGACCGCCCCTTCCTCACAAAAGGAAAATTTAAAAATAAATTCAAAATCAAATTTCTGTCAACTATAGTATTAAGGGCTGAAGAATATATATAGTCCTAAGACAAGAATTCACTTTGTAGACCAGGCTGGCCTCGAACTCACTGAGATCCTCCTGCCTCTACCTCCCAAGTGCTGGGATTAAAGGCATGTGCCACTACTGCCTAGCCTGAATACTATTTTTATTCTTTCTTTAGAAAATGACATTGTCTCAACCTTCAGTGGCAAATCAGATGCCAGCAGCCAGATCCTAAGAGCTGGGTGTGGTAGTACTCCCCCTTTAATCCCAGCATTTCGGAAACAGAGGCAGGAAGATCACTATGAGTTCAAAGCCAGCTAGGCCTACGTAAATTGTTTCAGGACAGCCAGGACTACATAGAGACCTCTCAAGCAAAATGGTTACAGGACCTTCATCTTCCTACCATCTCCTGTTTGCTTGCTTGTTTTTTTGAAACTATCTCCACCTCACATTCATTGCTTGCTTTTAAATCTTTTTGCTCAAAGTGATAATTCTCATAGAAACACACATTTCATCCTCTTCACACCTGAAACTTATTCTCTGGGGTCCTCTCTGGGTTCCAGTAGTAAGCATTTTCTTGTCCCATTGGGGACCACAAAAAATCAGATATGGAGTTGCCCTCAAGGGCTCTTGCATTTGGGAGAAAGGAAGAAAGGTCAGTCCTATCTGAGAGGAGGCACAGATAACCCAATGGATAAAGTGCTCTGGAATTTGGGGGTGAGGAAGATGACTTGAAGATGACCTTTAACCACATGCTGCCTCCCAAAATGTCTTGTATTATTTATTCTGTATGACCTTGACTCTAGCGCTGGACCTCGGCTGCCCCTCTCCATAAGCCTTTCACCACTTTCTTTGAGACAGGGTTGGAAACCCCTTGGGTGTGTGGCAGAACCTGGGCTCCACAGGCTTTAGCATTTAATTCTCGGAGGCTAGGAAGTTCAGGATAAAATAAGACCGCTTGGTTGGTGGGTAAAGGTCTGCTCTCTGTTTGCAAGTTGGTCTCTTGAACACTGAATTCTTAGCATGGCAACAGGTGGAAGAGTAAAATCTTGTTTCTTCCTGAAGCTGAAGACATCTGTGGCTGATCCAGGAGGAGGGCAATGAAAAGAAAAAGAGACAAAGTTATGCTTTTGAAGCTGGACATCAGGAAAGCAGTCAGGCTCCGCAGCCGCAGCCGCAGTCAGAGAGTTGCTGCGTAGATGGGGTGTCTTCAGAGAGAGTGAGGATGCCCTGACAAGGAGAGTGAGGATCCCAGTGTCTGTCTGATGGGAGATAAAGCTCTGTTCGAACTCAGAAAGCAGGCAAGCTTAGCAGTGAGTCTACAAGCACCTGCTGACTCCATCCATTTGTATGTGTATCC
This sequence comes from Microtus ochrogaster, assembly GCF_000317375.1. Taxonomy (NCBI): domain Eukaryota; kingdom Metazoa; phylum Chordata; class Mammalia; order Rodentia; family Cricetidae; genus Microtus; species Microtus ochrogaster. Next base: position 56,627,008 of record NC_022026.1, read on the forward strand.
TTTTCTGGGACTAGGGCAAGTAGGGCAAGAAAGACAGGGCAGTTCTCCTTTCTTAGGCTCAGTGCCCCAAATCCCAGCACCCCCCACGTCAAGCCCAATGCCACAGATCCCAGTCTCCACCCTTTCTCCCACACACACCCCCACAGAGTGTCAAGTAGTCTGGTCTGGCCTCAAGCTCCCTATATAGCTGAGCACAACCCTGAACTGTCTCTACCTCCTTGTGCAGAGTACAGGCATGTGCTACTGCACCCAACTGATGCACGGCTGGGGCTCAAACCGAGGACAATGTGCACACCAGGCAAATACTCTCCCAAGTGAGTTACATCCCCAGCCCCATTTCGCTTTTTTTTTTCTAATGGATCATTCCCAGCATAAACCAATCTAGCATTTCCTGTCTTAGAAAAAAAATCATTTTTGGTGAGCATGATTGCTCATACCTTTATCCTAGCACTCAGGAGGCAAAAGCATGCAGGCTGTTAGCACAAGGCAGAAGTAAGTTTGAGGCCAGCCTTGTCTACACTGAGTTCCAGGACAGCCAAGGTTACATAGTGAGACTGGGTCTCAAAAAGACAGACAGATAGACAGATACATAGATACATAGATAGAGACATAGATGGTGACATAGATAGATTCTCAGGGGGTTCTCTACATACTTAGTCCCACTTCAGGGAGGAGGAGGGAAGGGGTTCTGTTTCTTTGACCTCACTGAGAGTTCCGTGTCAAATTTCATGCCAACAAGCACTCTAATCCACTAGTCCCGCTTGTTAAAATATAATACATATTAAACTGGGTGTGGTGGTTTAATTCTAGTACTTGAGAAGCAAAAGCAGACAGATCTCTATAAATTCAAGGCCATCCTGATCTACATAGTGAGTGCCAGGCCAGCCAAGCATTTGTTTTTCAAGATATTCATTATAAAGTTTAGACTACTATTATATATACAGTTTGAATACACAATAAAACAATTACCTATGGACCCTTCCCAGCAAGTTTCAAAAACAAATTATTTACTAATGACAAAACACCCTTTGGAACCTTTCCCAATTGCATCTCTTTCTCCTACTTGAAAGGCAACTACTGGCTTGGAACTTTTTTTTTTACCTTACTCTTTTGTATGCTTTTACAACATATTCATGGATGGTTTAATTTGCATGTATTTCTTTAAATATATTTCTGGTAACTGTTTTTAAATCAGCATTAGATTTTTTGTTGTTGTTTTGTTTTTTGAAACAGGATTTCTCTGTAGCTTTGGAGTCTGTCCTGGAATTAGCTCTTGTAGAGCAGGCTGGCCTCAAACTCACAGAGATCCACCTGCCTCTGCCTCCCGAGTGTTGGGATTAAAGGCGTGCGCCACCACCGCCCAGCCAGCATTAGATTGCCAAATCTTGCTGATGTTGGTACATGTACCTAACACTTCGTTATTTTTTATTTCCTTTCCGTGCCCTAATATATAAAAGTGTCTCATTTATTCATCTCATTCTTGCCTTTCCAGTTTCTTGCTGTTATAAACAGGCTTTTGTGAACCCAATGATGTACTCTCAGCAAGTGTGTGTGCAAGGAGTACTACTCTAGGGGACAGTTCTCTCTTGGTCCCTACGCTCACTTCCCATTTTTGAGATACGGCTTTGCTCTACTGTCCAAGCGGGCATGGAACTCCTGGGCTCCACTGATCTGCCTGTCTCTGGATAGCTAGAACTATTGTATGCCAACATGCCTGGTTTGCATTTTTAAAAGATTTATATTTGTTTGTTTGTATGCATATGTGTGTTTGTGTGTGTGCCACATGAGAGAAGGTGTTCATGGAGGCTGGAGGTACTGGATCTTCTGGAACTGGAGTTACAGGCAGTTGTGAGCTGTCCAAGAGAATGGAATTGAACTCAGATCCCCTGAAAGAGCAGCAAACACTCATAATTGCTGAGCTATCTCTCCAGTCTCCTGGTTTACATTTTTAATTTTTCTTTTTCTTTTTGAGATAAGGTTTCTCTGTGTAACAGCCCTAGCTGTCCTAGAATTCACTTACTCTGTAGACCAGTTTGAGGCTGGCTTCAAACTCACAGAGATCCGCCTGCCTCTGCCACAGCTAAGCTATTGATCTCCCCTTGAAAACCTGTTCCTCTTTCTATTTTATTTCAAAGACAAAATAATACTAATACTACTAATAATAAAAAGCCAGCTGGGTAATAATAATAATAATAATAATAATAATAATAATAATAATAATAATCCAGATGGGTATGGTAGCACATGGGTTTAATCCTAGCACAAGGGAGGCAGAGGCAAGGTGGATCTCTGTGAGTTCAATTCCAGTCTGGTCTACATAGTTCTAGGCCAGTCAGGGCTACATAGTAAGACCCTGTGTCAACAAAGCAAAGTAATAAATGAAGGTAAATAGTAAGACTTCTTTTTCTTTCTTTTGTTTTTTTGTTTATTTTGTTCTTCAAGACAGGGCTTTTCTGTGTATCTTTGGTTGTTCTGGAATTCACTCTGTAGACCTTAAACTCACAGAACTCTACTTGCTTCTGCCTCCTAAGTGCTGGGATCATGTGCCACTATGCCCAGCAAAAACTAATTTTGCAATAAAAACTATAATCTACTACTTCATTTTCTTTGGGTTTTTGCTTGTTTCTTGGTACGGAGGATTGAACTCAGGATCTTCGACATTCTAGGCAGCCACTACCACTTATTTTTACGTTTTTTATTTTGAGACAAGATTTTACTAAATAGTACAAGCTGGTCTTGAACTGAACATAACCCAGGCAGGCCTTGAACTTGTGATCCTTCTACCTCAGCTTCCCCAGAAGTTGAAGTACAGGCCTGTGCCATCATGCCTATATCCACCATGATATTTTCTTCTTCTTTCTCAAATTGGTTTTAGCATTTTGCAAATTTGATCCACAACTAAAATTACTACTTCATGGGCCAGGGAGATGGCTCCGTCGGTAAAAGTACATGCTACAAAAGCCTGATGATGAACTCAGTTTGGTCCCTAGAACTCACAGAAAAATAGAAGGAGACCAACTCTCACAAGCTGTCCTCTGACGCCCATGTATGTATTGTGGAGCATGCCCCCTACCATACACACAGCAACAATAACATTACTACTATTAAAATATTATTTGTATCAAGGCCAGCATGGTTTACAGAGCCAATTGAGAAATCTGTCTCAAAAAAAAAAAAGTTTGTGAGTTCAAGGTCATTCTGGTCAAAAAAACAAAACCAAAAAAAAAAAAATTAATTAGGGGCTGAGGAGATGGCTCAGTGGTTAAAAGCACTGATTACTTTTCTAGAGGACCCAGGTTCAATTTCCAGCACCCACAGGGCAGCTCACAACTGTCTGTAACTCCACTTCCAGGGGATGTGACACCCTCATACAGACATACCTGCAGGCAAAAACACCAATGAACATGAAATAAAAGTAAATAATTAAAAATAGTTTTTAAGAATTAATTAAAAATAAAAGTACTATCTTAATATATTTCCATTGTTTTTAGACTAGAATTCATTGCCCTTAGTCCTAGATACTTCAGTCTGTCTACTTTGACCTCATATCCCAATCCTCTCCCTTTGACTCACTATGCTGTCAGTATGCAGCCTTCCTCTCGCTCCTAACTAAAGTTGTCTGTTGCTATCCTTGGGAAATTGAATACAGGACACCCACCCAATGAACAGTAAACTCTGTAGATATTCAAGTCCCTTATATAAAATGACATAGTCTGTACAACATAGCATGAATCTATCTCCAAAAAGCAAAAGTGTCCTAACATTAGTTAACTAAACCATACATATCCTATATGCTTTTTCATACTAGATGACTTACAATACCCAATACAACGTGATGCTCTGCACTTGTTATAGTGTGTTATGGGAATGGTGACAAGAAGAAACATCTGTGCATATTCAGTACAGGGCTTTTGTTTTGGTTTTTTCGTTTTGTTTGACACAAGGTTTCTCCATGTAGCTCTGGCTGTCCTGGAACTTGCTCTGTTGACCAGGCTGGCCTCAAATGCAGAGATCTGCTTGCCTCCTCCTCCCAAGGACTAGGAGTGTGCCACCACACCCAGCCTTTTCCCAACTCTTTTTGACTTGAGGTTGGTTGTGTCAGCAAATGCCAATTCTCCAAAGGATCTTTCTACTTACTGAACCCTTTCCCTGGAACATTTTCATCTTTCTTCATTTGCTGATTTTCATTCTTTCAATCTTACCTTCCATTTCAAGCTTTGCCAGACCCCTAAAGCTAAACGCCACCAATCCCCACATTCTTTTCCTGTCACTCTGTTCCGTGCAGTCATAGCCTTCTGCAGTTTATAATTGTGCATGTTTGTGATGTAATCCTGTGTTCATTGATGTCATATCATCTCCAGGGCTGAACTGTTCCTTGTGAGGGTGGAGTTCGCTATGCACTCTCTGGTTTGGGATTCTTCTGGCTGCACAGCTAGTGTCTCACATGGAGCCCTGACTACATGCTCAAGAGACATTCGTGGAGTCAGCTGAAACTTAGATAAATGAAATGGAATTAGGGAAAAGTGAAGAGAGTTTCACGCAAAGGCCATAAAACGTGCAGAAACTCAGCTGTGAGCCCAACACACTCAGGAGCCTGAAGCAAGAGGACTGATGCAAGCTCCAGGTCAGCCTGGACTGGAGTGAGGCTCTGGCTCCAAACACTAGAGAAGCAAATCAAAACAACCCAAAACCTTCAGACATGTAGAAAATTATCAAATAATTTTTTTCTTTATTTTTTTGTTTATTTTTTTAGTTGAAAAAAAATTTCTCCTCCTCCCCATTTCCCATTTCCCTCCCCCTCCTCACACACATCACCCCCTCCTCCCAGTCCCCTCCCCCTCTCCCCCTCCCCCCACTCCATTCCCCCTCCCTCTCGAGAATGAAGAGCAGTCCAGATTCCCTGCCCTGCGGGAAGTCCAAGGTCCTCCCACTTCTATCCAGGTCTAGGAAGGTGAGCATCCAAACAGGCTAGGCTCCCACAAAGCCAGTTCATGTATTAGGATCAAAACCTAGTGCCATTGTTCTTGGCTTCTCATCAGCCTTCATTGTCCGCTATGTTCAGAAAGTTCGGTTTCATCCCATGCTTATTCAGTCCCTCAAAGAATTTTTTTAAAGGAAAAACAAAAAACCTCCAGAGGCTCAATGGACCAAGCCAACAGTCTTACAATGTTTTCAACTTTAACTCAAGCACTGAGGTTTAGAAAGGCTAGCACAGAGACAGATCATAAAGAGTTGTTTATTCACGCATTTTGTCTCAAATGGGGGGTGGGGGCTGGAGAGATGGCTTAGTGGTTAAGAGCGCTGGCTGCTCTCTCACAGGACCCAGGTTCAATTCCCAGCAACCACGTGCTGGCTCACAACCATTTCTAATGGGATCTCTCTGATGCTCTCTTTTGTCATGCAAGCTCTACTTGCAAATAGAGCGCTCAACTCTTTTAAAAAAGTAGAGATTGCAAGCCAGGTGGTGGTGCACGCCTTTAATCCCAGCAGAGGCAAGTGGGATCTCTGATTGTTCGGGGCCAGCCCAGTTTACAAAGCAAGTTGTTCCAGGGCAGTCTCCAAAGCTACACAGAGAAACCCTGTCTTGAAAACCCTAATAATAATA
>NC_022026.1:56632712-56637774 GCF_000317375.1 Microtus ochrogaster
AATAATAATAATAATAATAATAATAATAATAATAATACAGACTGCATACAGTATAAAGAATAGATTCCAGGACTACTTGCCTTCCAAGTGAGCGCATTTTGCTTGCATGAGATCCTGGGTTTGATGCCCAGAGATGAAAAATAATTAAGACCAAGAGTGAAATAGGGAAACTATGAAGGTAATGCAGATTAGAAATTGTGCTGGCCTACACCAGAGCAGTGGCAATGGAAATCAAGAGATTGTATAAATAGACTTTGGAGATAGTCCTGTAAATGACATGACTTGGTAATTGCATGGGGGTATGGAAGAGAGAGAGAGAGAGAGAGAGAGAGAGAGAGAGAGAGAGAGAGAGGAGCCAGGATATAGCCCAGGTTTCTACTTTGACCTAGCTCCTTCACTTAGGTGAGGTACAAAAACACAAACTCATTAAGGATGTCTTGAGTTAGGGAAGAACTGAGATTTTAGGTTTCTCTAGGATATGCGAGCAACACTGTCTTATAAACAGCTGAATGTCAGGCAGGAGAAATGTCTGGATTTGAAGTATTTAAGAGTAACAGCCGAGAACTGATAATCAAAGCCGTGGAAGCAAATGAGCTATTGAGGGAAAGACCAGAAAGATAGCACAAGAGAAGACAAGAGAGCTCAGGTCAAAGATCCCAAGAGCCGAGGGATAACCTGGGCTGGAGAGATGGCTCAGTGGTTAAGAGCATTGCCTGCTCTTCCAGAGGTCCCAAGTTCAATTCCTGGCAACCACATGGTGGCTCACAACCATCTGTAATGAGGTCTGGTGCCCTCTTCTGGACTGCAGACGTACACACAGACAGACTATTGTATGTATAATAAATAAATATTTAAAAAAATGAAAAGGAAGAAAGGAGAAAAATAAACATGACATTATGTTATAGGGAAGCAATTTCAGGAGGAGGGAGTGGTCATTAGCGCTATCTACATGCTACCCCAAAACCAAGTAGGATGACCTCTGAAAGATTCTTTTGTTATTTCGTGACATAAACTGTGGTAGACCTTGATAAAAAAGCAGTTGTGAGTGTGTGTGTGGGGGAGTAGCAGAGGTGAGTTGGAGCAGGGTTAAAGGTAAGTGGGAGGTAGGAAATGAGGTAGCTGAGTGTGAGCAAGTCTTGAGTCATTTGTAGGGAGAAAAGAGAATTTTTGGTGCTTGTTTTTTAGATGAAAGATATCTGAGTGTATTTAAAGTCGTTGAGAAGGAACACGGGACAACTTCAGAGGTTTGTGGCAAGGACTCAAGGCCTCTGCTCTGATGTCTTCTGTTTACTTCACACCGTAAGAGGTAGGCTCTATCTGCTGAATACTAAGGGGCAAATCAAGATGTTGGGGAGACTATATTTGAAATGGCCACTGTGGGTGAGCGTTAACTAGGGAATGGTGAGGAAACGGAAGAGAAAACTGACTACTAATAGGACGATGGGTTAGTTCTGAGGGACTCGTAGAAGCTGGGAAATGAGGGTTTATCATGAGGCAAATCTAGAAAACTGTATAGTGTTATTCAGTAGTGTTCAGCTGCCTGGGCACAAGGATGGGAAAAATAAGGCAAACAGTTGGACTCATTCAGGATTGAGTTATTGCCAGTCGGATAACGGACAAAACAAGGAACAAAGTCTAAAAGAATGAGAAAGTAAAGGACGACGAGATCTGGTCTGAGGAATGAAGAGTAGTAAAGGATCACTATGAGCCAAGCCTAGCTTAATAACTGAAATACGTGGAAAGGCTTCTGGAAAACAGGGTGATGGGAGAACGGAAGAAGATATGAGATGCGACGGAAGGGTCGCTTTTGGAAATTGAGCCGGGAGATTTGCATCTGGGGGACCACGGAAAGCTGGGAAGGAAAGCTGAAGGGAAGTTCAGGGCCAGCAGAAGGAGGGCCTTAAACTCCTGCTAGAGGTGAAACTGGCCCAAGCGAGGGGGCGTGGCTAAGCTCAAATCCCGACGAGGGGGCGGGACTCTAGTAACTGGGTCCCAGCGCCGCGGTGGCTGCGGCTGTCTCAGCAACGGCTCGCGCCTCCCCATCCCCCCCACTCGCCCCCAGTTCCCAGGGCTCTTCCCGCCCGCTGCGGCGGAGACCCAGACCGAAGGCGGAGAAGCCTGGTCCGGCCCGTTCCTCGGCCCGCGCGGCTGGAGCATCGTCCTGGAACACTGCCTGAAGGCAAGCCTAGCAGAAGGGGAGCGCGGCACACGCGCGCCTCCCGGCCACGGCCATCCTCTCTTCCCTCCTTCCTCTCCTCTCTCCCCTCCCCTCGCCTCCGCCCCCCTGCCTCCGCTGCGGCGGGAGGAAGAACCCTTCCCGACCAGCCCAGAGAACCCAGGTCGATTCTCATTCCGGGAGAAAGGAGAGACCCCCGCGCCGGGATCCTGCTGGCCGCTCACCCCCGGCCACGGAAGTGACCGGCCGTCCATCGGGAGAGCCCGCTCCTAGCGCAGCCCCCGACCCTCCGCCCAGCCGCAGCCGCATAGACAGCGCTCCCCAGTGGGCCCCCGGCCCCGCCGAGCCCACTCCCCGCTTGGGGCCAGGGCCGGCGATGCCTGGCGCGGCAACGGCGGTAGCCGCGGCTGCTGTTGCTGCTGCTGCCGCCACGGCTGCTGGCCGGAGCCCGGGTCGGGGGCTCGAGTCTCCGCAGTGGGGCTGAGCCCGCAGCCCCGCCCCCCGAGCCTGAGGCCGCTGCTCCGCCGGGCGCCGGGCCTTCTCCGCCCGCGCCTCCGCCCCAGGAACTGGAGCCAAGCGGGGAGCCCGGGCCCCGCGCCCAGGCCCGGACCATGCATGGCCACCGAGTCCCGGGGGGCCCTGGGCCTTCGGATCCCGAACGCTCGGCGACGAATACCCCTGGCGCGGCTACACTGGCCTGTGCCGACTCGGACCCTGGAGTCTTGGAACCCGGTCTGCCGGTGCGCAGGGGCTCAGGCTCGGCTCTTGGAGGCCCTTTGGATCCTCAGTTTGTCGGACCCTCTGACGCCAGTTTGGGGGCCCCTCCAAGCTCCCGGGTCTTGCCCTGCGGCCCTAGTCCACAGCACCACCGGGCCCTGCGCTTCTCCTACCACCTGGAGGGCTCGCAGCCTCGGCCTGGTGAGTGATCCAGACAGCATGGGAACCTGGGCCAAGGCCTGGTACTGGGAACGGGTTCTTGTTATAGGGGTTGGGGCCGACATGCTCACCGTAGCCCCTTGGGTCTCCTAAAACCCTATTCCTCCCCCTCCCGCAGCCTTCCATACAGTTCTTTCAGCCTTTGCTCCTTGCTCTTCTCTTTCCCTTGCGCCCTCAGTCCTTAAGACTCCTTTCTCTTCTAACTGCTGAGGCTAACAGGAGAGGAAGCACTCCCAAGAAAAGGGGGCAGGATTTCAAGGCAGCAATGGGGATGCGGTTGAGGAATAGGAGAAAAGAAGTCTCCCATTAGCTAAGTGCCTACATTTGTGCGTGGCTCTGAACTGGGTACTTTTACAAGGCTTCTTGTTTCAGCTTCAGGAGCCATCTGAAGTGGATATCATCAACCACAGTTTTTGGGGTGCAAACCAAGGCTCTGAGAAGTAACTTGTCCAAGGTCACACTGTCATTATGGAGCCTGGATTCAAAACCAGAGTAGAGTCCAAAATCCGTGGTCTTTCTGCTTCCCTAAACTGAGTCTGGAGAGTAATGCCAAGCTTTCTACTTATGTGATTACCCCCTATCTGTTCAGTAGCCCTGAAGTATGAGGACGTGAGAGAGAGAGAGAGAGAGAGAGAGAGAGAGAGAGAGAGAGAGAGAGAGAGGGCTGATCCTAGATTGTGCTTTTGCTAGGTGTATGTGATCAGAGTACACGGTGGTGAGGAAAGGTAGGAGGTGCTGAAGAGAGAGAAAGGTGGGGATGAGCCTGAAGGGGCTGGTAGGTAGAAAGAGAGCTGAAAGGTCAGAAGGGCCAGCTGCAGGGCCAGCAGATTGTTTGGACAGATAATCAGGATGGTTGCTTGGGTTTACAGTGGTGAACAACTCTAGGTCAGGCTGGGGCCACAGACCTGGCTGGCCCTTTTCATAGCCCTGAGTACCTGAGCAGCCTAGTAGAGCCTCTAGGATATTCTCACGTGGGCCTGAGTCTAGGAGCCTTGAAGGAAGAGCAGTGCCTACCTGCCCTGTCTTCCCTGGGACTGAAGGAGGTGGTGGGAGGCTCACTGCTTCCAGGGCTCACATCTCAGTTTCCACAGGTCACAAGGACTGCGGATGGCTCAGTACCAGGTAGCAGTAACAGTTAGTGAAGCATAAAACATGGACAGGATGTACCTCTCGCTGCTGTCTGTTCTCTGGATAGTAGTTATGGAGCCTCTGGGAGAGTTCAGCACACACACACACACACACACACACACACCCTTGTGAGCTGGAGGTAGCCAGCTCACAACCCTTTAATGCCCTGCTCTGCTTGTTGCTTCTGCTGGCTTTCCAAACTCCCCTGGACACGTGTTGTGGAGAGGGGGCTACCCATCCATACTTTCTTTTAGCTCCTCCCTTCAGATCCCCAGACACCCACAACTCTCCCAGTGCAGAGCCTTTGCATTTGCTTTGCCTTCTGCTTGCAAGCCCTTCCCTCAGCCCTCCACCTGGCTTGCTCCTCATCTTTCTGGTCTCAGCTCAAATGTCCCCTCTGAGAGACCTTCCCTGACCACTTTTAAGTAGGGCCCCTCTTGTGACTCTCCATCACAGCTGCCAGTGTGTGTCTATCCTTACATTTAATACAGTCTGAAAGTGCCCTCTTGTTTGTGTCTACTTGGTTATTGCTGCTCTTAATGCTGCCAGAATGTGAGCTCCTTGAGGGCAAGGGGGTCGTGTCTGTTGCTTTGTTCTGTACTGTATACCTAAGGGACTAGTTTAGTAGCTAGTACATAGCAGGTACTCAATAAATCCTTCTTCAATAAATGTCTGACTAGCCGGGCGATGGTGGCGCACGCCTTTAATCCCAGCACTCGGGAGGCAGACGCAGGTGGATCTCTGTGAGTTCGAGACCAGCCTGGTCTACAGAGCTAGTTCCAGGACAGGCTCCAAAGCCACAGGGAAACCCTGTCTCGAAAA
>NC_022026.1:56637874-56666769 GCF_000317375.1 Microtus ochrogaster
AAACCCTGTCTCGAAAAAAAATGTCTGACTAGATGGTAAGGGACCACACAGTAGGCCCTCTGTAACTATTGCCTAACAGTGAGTTCCCACCCAGCAAATACTCTTGGTCTGGGACTCAGTAGCTAGGAAGGTCTTGACCCTTGCTCTCTGCCCCCTCTCTAGTCAACACGGGGTTGATACTGAGCTTGCTTTTCTACTCCGCCAGTTCTGAATTCCAAAGCAGAGTACTCTTCCCAAACCATTCCCCTCTTCTCTCCACATCAATACAGGATTCTCAGGATCCTTTTCCCCAGTTATATCTTTGGCTCTACAATGGCACGGTGGGTGTCTTTCTTTTTTTTTTTTTTTAATTTTTTTGAGACAGGGTTTCTCAGTGTAGCCCTGGCTGTCCTGGAACTCATTCTGTAGACCAGACTGACCTCACAGAGATCTGCCTGCTTCTGCCTCCCAAGTGCTGGGATTAAAGGCTTGTGCCACCAATGCCCAGCGGGAGTCTTTTATTTTAGTAAAAAGTAAAGATTGGGATTAAAAAAGGGTGTCAGGGAAAGACTTGGTCTCCCGTCTAGCCATTCCTAACTTACTCACTATGTGGCCCTGGATGATGGGTTCAGTTCTTGGTACCCTCATCTAGAGAAGGATATCTAGGAATCTGTAAGATTCTTGTTTGCAAAGTCCTCACCCCCTGAGGACTTAAAGAATAAAGCATGAAGAGAGAAAACCCTTTTGAAGAAGAGGCCGAGGAATTTCTCAAGTCCTGACAAGGCGGGCACTGGGCCATGTGATTCACAGTAGCATGGGTTGTGAGAGGCCCGCCTCCCCCGCTTCACAGCCAGCCCAGGGGTAGGCACAAGTGACTTGCTTCTCTCTCCATAGGACTTGCCTATAATTGGCTCAAAATGGGCAGGATTGGTGGTGGGAGGGTGTGTGTATAAGAGGGAGAGCAGGAAGGAGGGAGAGAGACAGAGATCTGAACTTCAGTTAAAAGACTAGAGACGCTTTAGCCCACATGTTAAGATATTCATGTGCCTGCTGACTTCCTCCTTTAGACTCCTGAGGATCTTATTGAATCACCAGCCTTTGGTCCCAGTGGCATATCCCAGAGCAGCAGGGGGTGTGTGGTGAGAAAATAATAATTATGTCTTATCCATGTGAAGAGCTGAGTTACCTCCGGGCCCTTTCTTTTTGTTCCTCTGTCTAGTTCCTGGTGGAGAGTGCTATGCTCAGTTTCTAGGCTGGTAAAGCCCAAGGCTTCCTTGGGTCACTGGGATAACCCAATGAGATACCAGAGAGGGTGTCGGGAGGGTTACAGGTGAAGGTTTATGCATATAGGGATTTGGAAGTCCTACTGTAATCCTTGTGGCTCAGACCTAGAATGTCTTCCCACATGCTGGGGCTTGGAGAGAGTTTGGAGCCAAAGAAGTTGGACTTGATGTTAGTGCTGTTTGTTTATTTGGTTTGAATTTTGGTTTGTTGAGACAGGGCTTCTTTGTGTTGCCTAGGCTGTCCTGAAACTTGTTCTGTAGACCAGGCTGGCCTTGAACTCACAGAGATCCACCTGCCTCTGCCTCCCGAGCGCTGGGATCAGCTGTTTTGTGGGAAGTGAGAGAAGAATCAATGAAAGTAGCAGAAAGGGCTAGTTTGTTCTTACCTGGTCACATCTTCTGAGACCAAAGAGTTAAGTGCTGCAAAAGTTCCTTGACACTGGCTGATTCTGGGTTTCTTACCCTCAGTAAGCCTGAAAATCTTTTGTTGACCTTGAAGAATAAATGTCTTCTCAGCTTCAGAGCCTTGGAGTTAGAATCCAGGAAATCTGGTTTCAAGAAAGATTTTCAGAAAGGGACAGATATAGTGGCACACACCTTTAATTCGAGGCAGAGGCAGTAGGATCTCTGGGTTCCAGGCCAGCCAGGGTTACATAGTGAGACCCTGTCTCAACAGCAGCAACAAAAGATTCTCAGATGATTTTGGTGTATAGCCTAGGGCTCATTTTTCCAGTTGAGTCAAAGGCGACCCAGAGAGACAGTGATTCAGCCAGGGTCCTATAGTGAATGAGCATTGTCTCTGAAGTCTTCCTCCCAGAGTCATAGATGAATGTCCCTTAACTCCAAGCCCAGAAGGGAAGCATAGGTTGTAAGAAAGTGAGTTAATCTTGCCCCCTTGCACATAAACCCTAGGTGCCTCAGTTTATTTTTCTCCCCTGCTTTTGTCATGTCTGTCTTTTGACTATTTATATTGGAAGACAGTTAAGATTCTGGAACTCTAAGCATAGGAAATTTGGTATCAGCAGTGCCCAATGAAAGGCCCTGGCCTGTCCCTTGGGAAGGGACTTAGAAGTATATCTACTAAGGTTCATAGACCTAGAAAATGTGGGGGGTCAGTTCAGCTAGATGGTCTGGTGTCAGCAAAGACATGCAAACACTGATTAGGGGACCAGTACTAGGCAAGAGTGGAGGGGAAAAAGCTAGCAAAGGGACTTTGTCCTGAGGGCAAGCAGGATCCATCCAGGGCTTATTCATGGGGAAATGATGTGATAGGTGCTAGGATTTAAAAGTTTCATGGAAAATGGATGGAAGGGATTAAAGAGCAGAAGCATGTATACTGAAATTGGAATGATACAGAGAAGATTGGCATGGCCCCTGTGCAAGGACGACACACATTAAGTCAAGCGGTAGTGGCACATGCATTTAGTCCCAGCACTCCGGGACTGTGAGTTTGAGGCCAGCCTGGTCTACAGAGCCAGTTCTAGGACAACCAAGGCTACACAAGGAGCCACTGTCTCAAAAAAACAAAACAAATTAAAAACGTGGAAGTGCATGAAGGGGACAAACTTGTGGGTGTCATATATATTTTGTGAAAGGTAATGGTAGCTTAGGTTAAATTGTAGCAAGTGTATCAGAAGAATATTTAAGTGCCAACATGGATAAGCCTTGGTGATGACTGGAGAGGCCAAGGAAGGAAGGAGACTCCAGGACAGTTTTGGATAGTTTTCTGAAACCAGCTAAGTGACCTAGTGGTTGATAGTGGAGCCATCTACACAAGAGGGGGTTTAGGAGAATGTGATGAGTTGTGTTTGAGACTCGCTGAGTTTGAAGCCTAGGAAGATAGCAAGGTAGTGATGGTTAGCAGACATTTGGATTTAGCATTATAAATCTCCAGAAAGATTTCTATGTGAGAGATGTTTGGGAGTGTTCACCACCAACATATAGCATAGACCACCAGGTAGCTCTTATGCAGGGTATGTGTGGTCCAGAGGATCTGTTGCATCCTTGAAGGCATATGCCGAGGTCAGTAAAGCCATATTCTGACAAGTCTCTGTGTGTGGCAACTTTAAAAACATTTGCACGGAGCTGAGGCCTATTACACACACATTGGGGATAGCTGGCTTTTGCAAAGAACTGAAAGGCAAATCAAACATTGCCATCAAAATATTTGTGTGGCTCCTTCCTTATTTTCCATGGTGAGTGCATCTGAGAGACCTCAGGACATTTTTTGTCTTGTTTCTTGGAGGAAAACAGAGGGGTCTCAGGCTGAGCTAAGTGCTGAGATTTGGAGGATGTTTGGAGAGTCAAGTAGGTTCAGGAAACATCTTAGATTTGTTTTCTAGTCAGCTGGAGCTTTTCAATCAAACAATAAAATAATCAAGACTGGGTAGGTGGCCAGAAGGGCTTTCCCCATTAAAGGAATTGAAAGTTTCAAATGTAGCTGATGCCCAGTCCGAGGAGGGCCCAGCTAGGGCTCCCTCCTCCCTCAAGAGTGAGTGACAGCTAACTGTACCCTACACAGACAGAAGCAGTGGCTTTCTGCAGCCAGTTAGCTAAATGCCTTAGGCAGATGTGGTGCTGGCCAGACGCTGGCTGGGTGGGGCTAGGACCTGTCTGGAATGAGGGCAGGAAGCGCAGCCTGTCATTGGCTAGCCACTTGGATTTAAGTTCCTTAATGCAGAGAGAACAGACACCCCTGAAGCCACAAATCCAGTCCTTCAGGACTCTAGTGTCCAGTTCCTTGAACCTGGAAGGCATACCTCCAGCAGAATTGGAGTCAAGGTTATAGGGCATCCACTGAGGAACCTCAGCACTCCTGGATCCGCCGTTCATTGTACTCCCAGGCCTCACTTCCCAACTCAGAGCTTCAGGTTCCCCATTTCCAATATTGCTTATGCCATTTGCCTGGGATACAATCTGACAACCAGAAATACTTTGTGAACCTATAGGAGAGAAAGGTGGGGAAAGGAGGCTATTTTCTTACCATGTCTTCTGAGTGCCTACAGTGTGTTCCGCTTCGTGATCTGTGCTGAGATGTGTCCTGTCCTCACATCTAGCAGGAAAGCTACATTGCAAGTCATTCCCAGCACAGATGTTTCAGGGACGCATGGAGAGGAGGCAGAGCAGACATTTATGTTAAGTCCTGAAGGATAACTAGATGGCCAGAGGTAAGGAGATGTGGGAAAAGAGTTCAGGCTGCAGGAACGACATGTGCCAAAGCCCCAGGCGGAAGAAAGCACTTTCGAGGAATAGACAATCGACCATTGTGGCTCAAGGATGGGTGCGGGGCAGTGTTCATGAGCTTAGGGCTTTCTTGTTCCTATTCTCTGGAGTTCAGAGTTCACCCCAAGGCTAGAATAAGCCTGGCTGGGCTGTGGAGAGGGTGTTGGAGAGGGCCCTGAGGATGGAGGGAAACAGTTAGAAACTGAAGCAGATGTGTATGGATTCTAGAGCTCCTAAAGGGCCTGCCTGCAGGACTTGGGAGTTGGTTGTGTGAGTTAAGGTCGAAAGGAATGGTGGAGAAAGGCCAGTCTGTGACTTGGACAGCTTGGGTGAATGGAGGTGCTTGCTGTTCCTGGAGTGGGGAAGGCAAGAAGGAGGAGCTAACTGTTGGCTGGGGTAGGGATGTTTGTTATTTTTAGGATACACTGTGTCTTAGAAGCCCCAACGTAAGACATCTAGAGCAGTGCACAATAGGCGCCAGATGTATCTTCCTGGGCCCCAAAGTCAGGACAGGATGGTGAGGTCACAGGTGTGTGACAAGAGCTGCCAGAACACAGTGGGCTATCCTGCTGCCTTTCCCCTTTCAGCTGTCTGCCCCGCTTCCTGTGTTCTGCTCTACAGCGGCGCTGAAAGGGAAAGGGTTAAGTTGCTGAGCTGAAGTCTGCTCTGGAAAGTGGGAAAGGCGGGACTGGCAAGGCTGGCCCATGGGAGCTGCAGCTGGCATAGAAGCCCTTCCGCTAGCCCATAAGGCCAGCGCCGCCGCTGCAGCCGCCCACGCTGCCTCCTTTGCTTTGCCTTCACCTTCCCTGCTCCCCCCTCCAGCGGCTCCCGGCTCCCCTAGTCTGGGCCTCCCTACCTAATCTGTTCCAGGTGGAGGTGCAGCCCCTCTCACACTGCAGGCCAGCAGGGGAGGGGGCTAGGGAAGGTGGAAGTCTCTTTTGCTGTCTTTTAGGGTGAGTTTCCCAGTCTCTGGGACTTTCTCTCTCTCTGGAGAATTTTCTTCTGGGATCTTTGAGTCATGTCTCTTGCAGTGATGGGGAGCAGCCCCCTCCCAGACCCGTGCCTGCCACCTTGGAAAGTGTCACGTGGTCTTGCTACTTTGTGCCTCAATTTTCTTAACTATAAAATGCCTTGTAATCCCCATCCCTTTAGGGCTATTGTAAGGATTAAATGCCACAGGCAAAGCCCAGAGGCCCATTGTAGCCATGTTCAACAGATGGCCCTGGCCTGCCATTTTGCCTGCATCCCTCAGTAACTTCCATGCCCCATGCACTTTGTATCCGTCTCCATCTGACTCATCCCATTTTCTATTTTTCCTCTTACATCTCTCTGGGTTTCTGAAGGTTTCCTGCCTTGTGCTTCCTTGCCTTTGTCCCAGAATTTTTTTTTTTTAATTGAAGTTTGTTTGTTTTTGGAGACACTGTTTCATGTAGTGCAGGCCAGCCTTAAACTTACTATGTAGTTGGGCTGGCCTTGGTCCTTCTGCCTCTTGTCTCCCAAGTTCTAGGATGACTTCCATGTACCACCATGTACCACTTTTAGCTTTCTCTAAAAGTCCCTCTCCTCTCATAATTCCTCTGGGTATGCAGTTCTCAGATTTAACCAGACTTCTAGTGGCTGGGAGGGTAGATGCATTGGTTTTGGGGGGGACAAACTGGGGTCAAGACAGGGGTCAGAGGGATCATCCATCCACTGGCTTTGTCCTCATTGGGAGGGTAATTCTAGCCAGCGTGGCAGCCTTAGCACTGCACTGGGTAATTACTGTCCCCAGTGCTCCCAGCTGCAGCTCCACTCCCTTCCCTTCCTGTCCTCTGAAGTCCCCAGCTCCTCCCAGGGGTGGAGCTACCACCCTCTGTCCCTTTCTGGCCTCTGGTCCAGAGAAGACCAGAGGAGGTGGCCAGGCCCTTCATAGCAATCAAGCAGATAGAAAAGAAGGGATGGGCCACTTGTACTCTTCAGTGGCAGGGGTCTCTCTCTCTCTCTCTCTCTGTCTGTCTCTCTCTCTCTCTGTCTGTCTGTCTCTCTCTCTCTCTCGTCTATGTCTGTCTGTCTGCCTGTCCTCTTGGCAGTCTTAGTCTCCATGGGTTGCTTTGTGTCTTACTCTTCTTTGTGGATGCTTGTGTAAGTTTGTTTGTGCGTGTGTATATAAGCATGTGTGTCTTCGCATCACTGTGTGTTGTATGCTGTAGATTAGGTCATTTGGCTCAGTTTTAGCCCTGGAAGTTTCTAGCCGCTTCTCTGTATGGGTCTGCCTGTTTCATCTGTTTCTGTGTCTGTCACTCTGCCCTCCTAAGTCAGTGTTCTAAGAGTGGTGGCTGGGGTAGCATCTTTTGGCACTTCATACCAGTTCTTTCTATTCTAGAACCTTCTTGTAAACCCAGCCCACTCTGACCTTTAATCACATGCTTCATCCACGCACCTTTCCAGGTATCTGCACTTTTGCCTACTTTTCTTCCATTGCTGGCACGACTATCCAGAGTCCATCTATGTGTGGAAGAAATACACATCCTATTGGGGACAGCTCAACTTAAAAGCACCTCCTTTACAAACTTGTTTTCTTCCTCCTTCCAAGAATGATTTCTTCCCCAGCTCAGCAACTTTACCCAGAACCTGCCCTGTGACTACACGCAGGCAGACTCAGAGTCAATTGCAGCTTAGTTATTCTAGCCGTATAGGCTCAAGTCAGTTACTTCGCTGCTTTATGCCTCACTTTCGTTTCCTTCCTTCCTTCCCTCCGTACCTCCTTCCTTTCTCCCTTCCTTTTCCTTTTCTGTTATTTTTTTTAATTGTGACGTGTTCTCACTGTGTAGCCTTGACTGGCCTGGTACTCATTATATAGAGCAGGCTGGCCTTCAACTCACAGCCACCTGACTCTGCCTCTCTAAGTGTTGGGATTAAAGGCATGTGTCACCACCACACCTGGCTGAACCTGTTTCATTATGTACAAAATGGAATTAATAGCTCATGGAGTTATTAGGAGCATGCCACAGGAAAGTGTCAACCCAAAATGCCTGACCTAGAATAAATGTTCAATAAGCAGTTGGATTTCCATACCTCGTGTCATCTATTAAAAAGTAACAGCTTAGTGTGTGGGGAGTGGCTCCATTGGTGGTGTGATTCCTTAGTGTACTTGACTAGCATACCCAAAGCCCTGTGTTGGGTCTCCCCAGCACCGTGTAATTCACACGCGCTGGTCATATCCGTAATCCCAGCACTCTGGAGCTCGACTCCCTAGGATTCTCAGATCAGTCTGGAACTACATAGTGAGTTCTAGGCTAGCCTAGGCTACAAATTGAGACCTTGCCAGAACAGGAGGAGGAGGAGGAGGAGGAGGAGGAGGAGGAGGCTGAGAAGGCCAAGGAAGAAGAGACCCCTGCTGCAAGGTCAGACATATACTCTGTTGATGGAGACAGAAAGATCATAAATTTAAGGTGATTCCAGACTACATAAGGATTTTGAGGTCAGTCTAGGTTAGAGACCCTGTCTTTAAAAAAAATGACAGCTTATGTTCTAAAGAATTCTATATGAATAATTTCTATATGAAGAATTTCAGTTCTCAAAGACAGATCTCAATTCAGGGACTGCCTGACAAATATATGAAATAGCTTCTTTGACATTCTACATCCCAGAAGAGGCTAGGCCCTTTCAAGGGATAGGAAAAGGGGCCTTCAGAGCTGCTGCCCGAGGGCCAGAGCATATCAATATAGGGTTAAAGAGCAGGCCTGGCAAGGTGTTTTAGTGGGTAAAGACACCTGCCTTGAAAGCTTGTTGTGTAAACACTGCTGACCTGAGTTCAATCCCAAGGACCCATTTAATGGTGGAAAGAGAGAACTATTTCACAGAGTTGTCCTTTGATCCTTCTCTCTGATGATGATGATAGATTAACAAATTTTAAAAAGATAAACAGCAGAGTATAAGAGGCCTAAATAACTACTTAATAGGAGCACCCACAGTTGGCCCTTCACTCTTTGTGTTTTAATTGGCCTGCTCACTTCTTTTTTCCAAGACAGGGTTTCTCTGTGTAATGGCCCTGGCTGTTCTTGAACTTGTTCTGTAGACCAGGCTGGCCTCAAACTCACAGAGATCCATCTGCCTCTGCCTCCCGAGTGCTGGGATTAAAGGCGTGTGCCACAACTGTCTAGCAGCCTGCTCACTCTTAAAATTAGGGATTCCACATAGAACTCTTGAAATATTGGAAGCTCTGAAATACTGGGCACTATTCCTGTAAAAATGGAGGGACACATTTTGTCTGTAGCATTGTGAGGCGTGTAGTGGTTGGGTTACCTCGTTCCCACTGGTCCCTCTGAGTTTATGCTCTCTTACTATGCAGAAGCCCCTCACTCCACACAAGGCTACCCACAGTACAGAAATCCCCTTCCCTTTATGAGAAAGAAGTTCCTGTGTTTGTTTTGTTTTTCGAGACAGGGTTTCTCTGTGGCTTTGGAGCCTGTCCTGGAACTAGCTCTGTAGACCAGGCTGGTCTCGAACTCACAGAGATCCGCCTGCCTCTGCCTCCCGAGTGCTGGGATTAAAGGCGTGCGCCACCACCGCCCGGCTTCTATACTGGGCTTCTGTAGAACTCTCCTCACTTACAAACTATCCCTCCACTTTGAAGAAATCTCTTCTATTTTACCAAAATTTTTCCTTTTACAGAAGAACCTTAAAAACAATAACAAGGAGGTAGAAGCAGGAAGATCAGGAGTTCAAGTTTGTTCTCATTTAAGTTTGAGGCTAGCCTGGGGTACATGAGACCCTGTTTCAAAAATAAAAAAGTTGAAGGAGGGTGCTAGTATACAACTCTAAACCCAGTGTTTGCAAGCCTGAGGCAGATGAATTACCATGAGTTTGAGGTCAGCGGAGGGTACCCAATGAGTTCTAAACCAGCCTGGACTATATTAATGAGACCCTGTCTCATAAAAACAAAGCAAAAATAAAAAAATCAAAGAGACCTTTTACAGAAACCTGTTTGGCAGGAGGGTGCAGCCCTTAGGAAGCTCATTGCTTGCCAGACAAGCTCCCACTTTCTCAAAGTATCTTTGCACTATTGAAATCACCCCACTTTTTACAGGACCTTATAGTCAGGAGACTAATGAGAAGGAACTGCTGGATTCCCCTTGGGCTTCCTGTAGAGAACACATTTCACAGAGCCGTGTGCTTGCATTTTTCCAAGTGAACATCTGCTAGACCAAGCAAGGTCTGGATGCGGTGTTACTTTGAAGGTGGCTCGAGACAGTGGAGCTGAGGCCCATTCAAGACGGGGGCGGGGGAGAGTTGGGGGCAGCTGTGCCTTCAGCCTCTCCCTTCTCCCTCAAGCTAAGCCTCTCTTCCTTCTGCAGACCTGGTTTCCCTTTTGCTGTCCTTCTTTCTCCTCCACTCCCTCTGTTCTCTTTGCTGCCCAGTTCCAACCTCAGAAATTCCAGCTGTTTCCCAACAGCACCCCTTAGCTGGGAAAGACAAAATTTGGGGAGCTACTAAGAGGCGTTTGCATCATCCTTGAGGAGAACCAACTGCTGGACCTGTCTGTTGCTCTCCCTAGTTCTCAGCAGTTTCTCACCAAGAACAGCGCACACGTATCGTCCCCAGTTCACGTATGGGGAAATGAGTCCAGAGCTGTGGAGCTGTTTGTCCCAGGTTATCAGAGAGTTAACAGCAAGGCCCAGTCTGCAGCTCTAATAGTTGTCTTGAGAGTAAGCCAAGGCTACAGCTGGGAGAAGGGAGACAGGATGCTGCTGGCCAGGGAAGGAGGGAGAGCTGGCAGCTGAACTTTCCAGAAAGAGATGCGGGAGAAGCAGGGTCAGGTTCCAGTGAGAATGGCCCAGAGGAGGAGTCTTTGTCCTCGAATTCAGCTAGAAGCTGGAACTGCCATGCCATGTAAACCCAGAAACATGTCCTGAGGGCACCTGCCAAACAGGCACATGTCTAAATCAAAACCAATATTTTGAATATTTTGGTATTTTTTTCTGTTCTTTGCAGATTTTATACAATCTGTTTTGTTCATACTCCCCCCTCTCCCCTGACTCCTCCCAGAGCCACCCCCTTTCCCTATTCACGCAGCTTTCTGTCCTTTTTGGTTAACCCCATCAAGTCCAATTTGTGCTGCCCGTATATTCTTGGCTATGTGGCCTTCCACTGGAGCATGGTTGATCAACCAGTGAGTGACTACACTCTAAAAGAAAACCGACTCTCCCTTTCCTGGTAGCTATCAGTTGCCAATAGCTATTCACCTGAGGTGGGGACCTGGGACTTTGTGCCCACCTCCCCTCCCGTGCTGGGATTTTATCTGACTGCTGACTTGACCTTGTGCAGGTCTTGTGCAGACAGCAGAACTTTCCTTCTGTGTTCGGAAATAGTGTTTTCTTATCATTATTCACTACCTCTGGCTCTTTTGTCTTGTTTCTGTTGTTTTGTTTTCGAGATAAGGTTTCTCTGTGAAACAGCCACGGCAGCTGTCCTGGAACTAGCTCCTTAGACCAGGCTGGCCTCGAACTCATAGAGATCTGCTTGCCTCTGCCTCCCTAGTGCTGGGATTAAAGGCGTGCGCCACCCAGCTCAATGTTCCTAAGCCTTGGGAGGAAGGGTTGTGATATGTGTGGCACATTCATTGCCAGGCGGTGGTGGTGCACACCTGTGAGTTCGAGGTCAGCCTGGTCTACAAGAGCTAGTTCCAGGACAGGCTCCAAAGCTTCAGAGAAACCCTGTCTCAAAAAAAAGAAAGAAAAAATATATGTCACATCCATCTGTCCGTCTGTCCATCCATCCATCCATTCATCCATCCCTCCATCCTGAGCACTGCGCATTCTCTTACTTTTTGCACCTTGACCAGTTGTGGATCTCTGTGTTAATCGCCATCTACTAAAAACAGAAATGTTGACAGGGTGGCCATGGCTCATGCCTTTAATCCCAGCACTCGGGAGGCAGAGGGAGGTGGATCTCTGAGATCGAGGCCAGCCTGGTCTACAGAGTGAGTTCCAGGACTGCAACAATATCTCTGTCTCTGTCTCTCTCTTTTTGTGTGTATGCTTCTTTGATGAGGGTTGTTAGGTATAATAATCTGTGGGTATATCAACAAGGATTTAGGAATCAGTTCAATATCATGTGGAATTATTCCCTCCTATGCCCTGCCAACCTGCCTCTACCTCCCAACTTCTGGGATTAAAGGTGTGTGCCACCACTGCCCAGCCCCCTTTAACCCTTATATCACTGAGTTCTGTCTCCCATTGAAAGCCCGCTGCATGGCCTCTTACTAATTTCCTGACCACCATCTCCAAATGAGATAAGACATATCTGAAGATTCAAAGCAAACACTCAGAAGTGAGAGAAAGCATTCAATGTTTGTCTTTGGTTCTGGGTTATCTCACTCAGAGTGTTTGTTTCTAGCTCCATTCATTTACCCGTGAATTAAACTTTCCTTAACAGCTGAATAATAGTCCATTGTGTAAACATACTACATTTTCTTTAGTCACTCACCAGTTGATGGACACCCAGGCTTCTTCCATTTCCTGGATATCGTGACTACAGCAACAATGAGCATGGGTGAGCAGGTGCCTATCGTAGGCTATGGAATTCGTTGGGTCTGTGTCCGAGAGTGGTATAGCTGGATCATGTGGTTGATCTATTTCTAGGTTTTCGAGGAACCTCCATAGTGATTTCCATAGTGGCCTCACTAGTTTGCTCTCCTACCATCAGTGAATAAGTATATTCCCCTTTCCTCACATCCATGCCAGCAGATAAGGTTCTGGTTTCATTCTTCTACATGTCTCTATCCAGTTTGACTATTCTATCTTTTCTCCAGTGTTTATTGTTGGCCTCTTTGTCAAAAATTCAGGTACCTGTAGGAGTGTGGGTTTTTATGTGGGTTCTCAATGCCAGTACCATGCTGTTTTTATTACTATTCTTTTGTTGTATAACTTGAAGGGTCAGTATTGCTATTTCTTGGAGCTAGATCTCAGTGGTAAAGTTCTTTCCTAGTGTGTGCTGCACACACACACACACACACACACACACACACACGTATGTATGTATGTGCACCAAAAAAAAAAACAGAAAAAAAAACAAAAATCATTGCCCTTATAGCCAGTTGAGGGCCTAGAGGTTGTAGAGGTAAAGAGAGTATCTACCCCACTTTCACAGCTGAGCTTGGGAGTGTGTGGGCAACTCCTAGGATGCTCATGGTATGCTTCCTGTTGTTGCTAAGGGATACGGGAATACAGTGATGGCTGTACAATGCTTGTTGTGCAAGCATACTGCACACTGCTAGGATACATGGGGTGACTCTGGTTCTCTCTGAGTCTTAAATGACTGTACATGGTTGGCATATGGTATGGGGTGTTGTAAGATTTATGAAAACTTTATGTGTGTGAGAAACAGTGGGGTCTCTGGTAGAACCAAAGGTGGAAGGAGCAGCGCTGGTCCAGAGCCTTAATGGGGATGTGGATGTGGGCATGAGTGTGTTAGCAAATGTTGTAAATTATCAACCATAAGAAAACTAGTCTGGAGAAAACCAGTCTGGATCTAGGTGGGTGGGACGGATGGGGAAGTAGGAAACACTGTGGTTTTTAGAAAGGAGGAAGTGGGCCCTACTCTAGTAGCTCCCCTGAGGGCAGGAATGAGATTTTTCTCAGTCTGGGCAGAGTCTAGCAGCAGAGTCTAGTAGCTGTGAAACAGTTAGCTTACTCAAAGCAAACTGAGGGATGCCAGAGTGTTCAGTAGGGCCATAAAGAGCCGCAGAGACCTAGTGAAGATGTTTATATTTTCCCATGGGTAGAAAGGAGTTATGAAAAGTTCTGCCACTAGGTTGTGTAAGAAGAGGTCACCAAGAAGAGCTAGCCCTGGGACGAAGGTAGCCGCTGAGGGAAAACCGGAGAAACTGAGAAGTCTACGGAAGTAGGAGACAGGGATCTTGAATCTTTTTGTCCTCGGTGGTACCTTACCTTGGCCATACCCAGACTCCTAAACCGAAACCCTGCTGTCTTGAGGGTTAGGGGTATCCCTTTCAGTAGCCACACTGCTTTTCTTAATACTTTTCTCATGTCTCCTAGGGCTTGGAGAGCAGGGTTGGGAAAAGAACCCAGGCCAGAAGCCATCTTCATGAAAGTCAGCTATTACCTTGTGTGGCCTTGGGCTAGTCACCACATCTTTCTTTGTCTTCATCTCTGCACAAGAAATTGGGCAGAAAATCACTGCCTTCCTTACCTGGGACTCCAGGGTATCCCTAAGTCTAAATTTCATTCAGCTGTCTCTTCTATAGGCCTGCCCAAGAGGAGGCACAGAGTGGAGAGGCAGCCACTGCAGCTCCCATGTGAGGGTCAGGTGGGTCATGAGAGAGAATGGCCAGGGCAGAGCCATGGAGAATTATAGGCCACCCCACTCTGAGAAGCTGCAGGGGAACAGAAGGACACAAGCCCCACAAGAGCCCTGCCGCCCAGCTGTTGACCTGGTGGGAAGGGCTTGCCCAGGGCAGCTTACCTGCTTTGAGGCCTTGAGATCTGGGAAGCAGCTGGAGAGCCCCTGGGACCCTGGCACCTGTGCACATCTACAGAGGTGGGTGGCAGTGTAGTTGGGCTTCTCTTTGACCCCCAGCTCACAAATAACAACACTGAGACTTATTATTAATTATGAAAGCTAGGCCTTACCTTAGGCTTGTCCCCAACTAGCTCTCAGAACTTAATTAGACCATATTTTTTAATTCTGCCATGTGGCTCTTTACTTTTTTCCACAGTATGGCAATCTGACTTCTTCAGGGCTCACTGGTGCCTCCTGCTTGCCTAGATTGATCTCCCCTTCCTCTCTCTCCCCAAAAGTCCTGCCTATTCTCTCCCTAGCTATTGGTCATTCCGTTCTTTATTAAACCAATCAGAAGGCACCTTTCATGCAGTGTGATCCACTATCCCACACCATGGCAGTATGTTTGGCTTTGTTCAGTAGCTCTCTGGCCATCATCATTTTTTTTCTCTGGCCATGTGTCTTTGCAACTGTGTCTACACCTGTGCCACCCTCCAGGTGATTCATCCTCCTCAGCCCTATGCCCAGAGAGAGGACAGGGCAGGGCCAAGCAAGATGTGCTGAGCTGGGCAGGATACGCCACTCTACTGGGCCAGAGGTTAGAAGAACACCCTTTCTGCTCAGGCTTGGCCCTGCCGGCTCAGGTGGGAAGGCACAGGAAGAAACCACCCAAAGCCAGGTACAGGGTAGAAGGAACCCACTGGGACCAGGATCTAAAGCGCAGGTTCTCTCAGGCTGGGAAGGTTCCATGGCCCCCTGGCCTGTCTGTAGCCAGGATGAGGCCAGGAGCTCAGGGAAGCTGCTCTAGAACCCTTGGCTTCCCTCCAACACTAAGAGACCTAAAATCCCCTGCAACTGTCTGCCTGTGTGACCTTGTAAGGAAGGGTATGGGTGTCTCAGTGTGAAGACAACATGTGACCCTTTGTTTAGAGCAGGAAGAGACAAGTGTCCTGTGTTTGTGACTATATTTGTGTATAACTCTGAACTAGGACCCTCAGATACCGTGGACATGTTTGTTGTAAGAATGTGACCTAGTAAATTATGGAATATATATCTGACTTGTGTCCATGTTTCTGGGTATGTAGTGGCTTATGACCTTAGGCTGTTTTGATGTTGTGTGTGCGTTTTTTTTTCTGACCTGGTTTAATAGATCTATGTGGTAACTATGATACTTGTAACTATGTTTGTAGGTATTCAAAGGCACGGTAATGATATGTACGAAACTTCAAGATCCTGCAATGTAAATGGCACACCTTTGTAACTTGGTGAAACTGTGCTTGAGTAATATAAAGTGCTATATAAAGTTATATGATAGCATGTGGTTAAGCGATTTGTGAGATGATAGGACTGCTATTGTGTCTTTGTTGTGTGCCTTTGTGACTGTGCTTGACCTTATCATTGACCACTCCATAGGGCTGTGTAATCATACATGGACTTGTAGCTGCTAGTCCATGTAATAGTGTGGGCCCAGGCTTTCAGGAGAGTGAAGACATGTGTTTTGGATGTTTAAGTTTGTGTGACCTGGCAGTTGTATAAAGCACTGTAAATTTCATGTGTTTTTGTGACTTAGTGGACTCACTCATGAGACTGACAAAGAGTAAAATCCTTGAGATGTGTGCTAGTTGTACTGTGGGACCTCTTGTTTGGTTGGTTTCAGTTGGGTTTTCAGTATGTATCCCAGGCTGGCATTGAACTCACCGTCCTTGTTCAGCTTCTTCATCTTCCCAAGTACTGGGCTTATTAGGCACGTGCTACTGTGCCTGGTGCTCCAGGAGCTCTTGCCTCGTGCTCACTCACTGGTCCTTGCTCTTGATCACATGCATCTCTCCCTACACAGCACTTTTCATGTCCCCCTTCACCGCAGAAACGATGGGCAGCTCTTCATTCTGGCATCTAAGGCTTTCCCACTCCTCTCTAGCCATACCTATCATCTCTAAGGCAACCCTACAGCCTCCTACCAGCCACAACCACACAAATCCTATACTCTTTCACTTGGGACATGTGACTTGTGGGATACAATCATTGTATCCCAAGCCTAAGCCTTTCTTTATAAGTGTGATCATCATATTCTCCAGGGCCCCAAACAAACCCCATAAGCTTAGGGGTTCTATGCTAAGGAAGGAGAAAGTAAAAAAAATGATTCCCCTTTTTCTGAATATGCTACTTACTGCTTTTCTTTCTTACATTTTTATTTGTTTTTTCAAGACAGGGTTTCTCTGTATAGTCCTAGCTGTCTTGGAACTCATTCTGTAGACCAGGCTGACCTTGAACTCACAGAGGTCTGCCTTGCCTTTGCCTCCTGAGTGCTGGGACTAAAGGTGTGCGCCACCACGCCCAGCTAGCTACGTGGCTGCTTTACAGCTGTTCTTGTACCTACATCCTGGATACTGGGGGTGGGTTGGATGAGGTGGATGTGGAAGTAGAGGAAAGTAAAACAAATTGGTTGGACTCTGAGATTTTAAGAAGCAAAATATTTGCTTATGACACGCATGTCCAATGGGTCTGGAACCCAGGCCTTGCAAATGCTAAACGAGTGGTCCATCACTGAGCTGACTCCCTAGTTCCCAGTTTTATCATTTTTTTTTCGAGACAGGGTTTCTCTATGTAGCCCTACCTGTCCTGGAACTAGCTCTTGTAGACCAGGCTGGCCTCAAACTCACAGAGATCCTCCTGCCTCTGCCTCCTGGGTACTGGGATTAAAATTGTGTGCCGCCACCACCCGGCCTCAGTTTTATCATTTTAAAGACACTTAGCTCTACAAAATTTTAGACAAGAAAGTTCAGATATTCTCAGGGCTTTCAGAAATGGGATATGAAGATCAGGTGGTGGTGGTGCACACCTTTAATCCCAGCACTTGGGGGACAAAGGTAGGCAGGTCTCTGTGAGTTCAAGGCCAACCTCGTCTAAAAGAGCTAGTTACAGGATAGGCTCCAAAGCTACAGTGAAACCCTGTCTCGAAAAACAAAACAAAACAAAAGAAATGGGATTAAGAAGACAAGAATGGTAGTTTATGCCTATAATTCTGGCACTTGGGAGACCGAAGCAAGATTGTCATGAGTTTGCATCCAGCCTGCATTACTACATAGTGAGACTATATCTCAAAAACAAACAAAAATAATAAAATAATTGGCCAGGTGGTTGTGGCGCATGCCTTTAATCTCAGCACTCGGGAGGCAGAGGCAGGCGGATCTCTGTGAGTTCGAGGCCAGCCTGGTCTATGAGAGCTAGTTCCAGGACAGGCTCCAAAGCCACAGAGAAACCCTGTCTTAAAAACAAAACCAAACAACAAAAATAATAAAATAACTAACAGAATGAAGAATGGCGGAATAAACCAGAGCCATAGACATGTACACAAACTTCAGGGTACTTACTTCTACTCTCAAACTGGTTAAATTCCTGAGTTTGGTTTAAGTCCTTAATTATCTATCGACATCCATGGAGTCAATATGCTAATCCCAGTGAAATATTATTTCTTGATGAAATAGCAGTCTCCACCCTGTGCCTGGTTCTCTATCTAAGGCCTGGGAGAAGGGCTTCCTGGCAAAACTGTGGCCAGTAAAGTGCTCAGTGGAGCCTAACCGTAGATACCTGCTAAGATACGCTACTACCTATTTTCCCTTGGGGTAAAATCAGTCACTTCACATCCAGTTTCTCCCTTTCTACAGGGCTGCACCAGGGAAACCGGATCTTGGTTAAAAGTTTGTCCCTTGACCCTGGCCAGAGTCTTGAGCCTCATCCAGAAGGCCCCCAACGGCTTCGTTCAGATCCAGGCCCTCCCACTGAAACCCCTGGCCCACGTCCTTCACCATTGAAGCGGGCACCAGGCCCAAAGCCACAGGGTAAGTGCTTCCATTAAGAGGAGAGAAGTGCACCGGAGAGGTGTACAAAAGGAAAAGAGAAAATAACAGATGGCAGAATAGGGAAGTGCTCTTTTCTCGAGGGGCAGCAAGTGATACCTATCTAATGGGCAGAAAGGTGTTGCCTGTGGCTGACACACCCTACTGGGATTTCACCTTGTCCAGCTCTGTGCCTACTTCAAGCAAAAGGGGGGATGGCAGCAGTTGCCTGTACTCCCAGCACTTAGGAGGTTGAAACACGATCATTGCAGTCAGGGCTGTTATTAGTGCCATTAGTACCAGGTAAGCAATGCTGTATAGTAAGAGTGTCTCAAAAGATCAGCTAAACAAGCCGGGCAGTGGTGGCGCACGCCTTTAATCCCAGCACTCAGGAGGCAGAGGCAGGCGGATCTCTGTGAGTTCGAGACCAGCCTGGTCTACAGAGCTAGTTCCAGGACAGGCTCCAAAGCCACAGAGAAACCCTGTCTCGAAAAACCAAAAAAAAAAAAAGATTAGCTAAACAAATCAAAATTGGAAGAGGATGTAGCTCAACGGAAAAGTGTTCACCTGGCATGCACAGGGCCATGGGTTTGATCTCTAGCACAGAAGAGAAGATTCTGCAGTTTGTGAAATTAGGTATAGCCTGGCTATGCTAACTAGCCCTGTGATCTCTCTCCTTTCTTCCCCATCCACCACTCCAGTCCCCCCAAAGCCCAGCTACTTGCAGATGCCCCGGATGCTTCCTCCACCTGAGCCCATTCCTCCGCCACCGTCACGCCCTCTGCCTGCAGACCCTAGAGTGGCCAAGGGTCTGGCCCCAAGAACTGAGGCCAGCAGCGGTTCTGCAGCAGTGTCCTCATTGATTGAGAAGTTTGAAAGGTGAGTCCGATCCCTAGAGGACCCTGTGAGCAAAGGGTGGATCTGGGACAGGAAGGGATAGTTGTAGGAGAGGCCTCTTGGTCAAGCTCATACCCTGCCTCCATGTGTGTCCATCACCCACCTCAGAGAGCCTGTGATTGTCGCCTCGGATAGGCCAGCCCCTGGCCCCTGCCCAGTTCCCCCAGAGCCAGCCATGTTGCCACAGCCACCCCCGCAGCCAACAGTGTCCCAGCTCCCCGAGGGTGAGGCTTCTCGCTGCCTGTTCCTGCTGGCTCCTGGGCCCCGGGATGGTGAGAAGGTACCTAACCGGGACAGCGGCATTGACA
The DNA here is from genome assembly GCF_000317375.1 of Microtus ochrogaster. Classification (NCBI taxonomy): domain Eukaryota; kingdom Metazoa; phylum Chordata; class Mammalia; order Rodentia; family Cricetidae; genus Microtus; species Microtus ochrogaster. The sequence continues at coordinate 56,656,901 of NC_022026.1, forward strand.
GCATCAGCTCGCCATCCAACAGCGAAGAGACCTGCTTCGTCAGTGATGACGGGCCCTCCAGCCACAGCCTCTGTCCTGGGCCCCCTGCCCTGGCTAGTATGCCAGTTGCTTTGGCCGACCCCCACCGGCCTGGCTCCCAGGAAGTTGACAGTGACCTGGAAGAGGAAGACGAAGAGGAAGAAGAGGAGGAGGAGAAGGAAAGAGAAATTCCAGTGCCCCCACTGGAGAGACAGGAGTCTGTGGAGGTAATGACCTAATGTTATTCAAGAGGGAGGACTATGCAGAGAAAGCAAGAGCCTGGCATCTGTGCTTAATTCTTCCCCCAGCCTGGTATTTCTCAAAACAGGGCATTGCTTCCATTTAGTCTACTTGGCACCCCTGGTTTCCCAGTGTGGAGGACCAGTAGCAAAACCCTGCTCCTCTTCCAAATGACTGTGACCATCAAAATGGCCATGCCTCATTCTAAATGCTCGTTAGGAAGGTGGTTTCACTTTCATCAGAGAACCACTAATGGACCTCAGGTTTTTTCATGACCCATAGCTATGTGACACTGGGGGCGTCTGTTCTTTCCTTTCCACTTTTCACTACAAGCCTCAATTTCCTTGTTTGTATGACAGAAACTCTCATACCAGAGAGACTCCTTAGCAACTGGAGGAGGGGCACAGAGCCAGAGCCTAATGGGGCCTTGAGCACTTGGTAGTTAGGAACCCTTTCCACGCCCTGTCTCCCTAATGCTGCTTCAGAAGGTGTCCTTGCACGCAGGGAAGGTCTCAGCCAGAATACCTGCTTTGCCAGAACCAAGCTCAAGTATGGGCCAGGGAGTGCTGATATGAAACGATGCTCAGCAAGCGTGTAGCCTGCAAACAAGAAAGTGAGCCGACAGGCATAATCTTAGCCATTTTTGTATTTCTGTGCCTTTTTCACAGCCCACATACTCAGCAAGCCTTTGCTGACAGCGAACTCAATGAGCAAATAAATAGCTGATATTTAGAGACTGGAATCTGCAGTCTGTTCTGTTTTTATTTATAGGAAATGTTTAGGATTGGGAGTGTGGCTTAGTGTAGAGCATTTGCCTAGCGTTCATGAGGCCTCAGGTTTAATCCCTAATATTGTAATAATTAAATTAAAATAAATGAAATCGTCTCCATTACAAATGGACATAGGCTCTGTTATTATCTGTCCTTGTAGTGGGACTCCTAAATCAGAAGTAATCAGACAACTTAGGCATGCAAGTGAATGGTAGACTGGGATTTGAATCCAGGATGTTGGACTTTCTAGTTCTCTGTTTAACCAAACTATGCTCAGTGAGTAGAGAAGGCAGATGAATGAGTATGTGCGGGACTTCATGTCTTCAGAATTGAGTGACTAGGAGTCAGGGATGAAGCCACAGGACGCTTTATAAATCAGTTTGGGGTTATCTCAGGGTGTGGTGCTAAGGTTAGAGCATCATGTGTACTCTGTAAGGGGAGACAGGCATAATGGCATTGCCTATAGTCCAATTACTGAGGAACTGACGTGGGAGGGTCACTTCAGTTCAAGAGTTTGAGGGCACCCTGAGGTACATAGCAATAACCTAAGTGAGTGAGATAAGTGGGGGGAGGGAAGGAAGGAGGGAAGAAAAATGGATAGAAGGAGCCGGGGTTAGGGCAAAGATGATGTTTCAAGGGTCACTTCTCCTTTTCAGCTGACTGTGCAGCAGAAGGTCTTCCATATTGCCAATGAGCTTCTACAAACCGAGAAGGCCTATGTTTCCAGGCTCCATCTCCTGGACCAGGTGAATGATCCCTCTGGGGTTCCAGGGCCCCAGGATGTGGTAGGTGTAGCTTCCACTGAGGAAATTGTAGGGCATGAATTTAACTTCACCACAAGGATCAGATCCAGAAGTAGCAAGGTCTCTGGCTGACCTTGAAGCTGATTTTGATTCTGTTCACAAGTTTAATCTTCACTCCTAACTCTTAATGGATGTGTACCAGCCCTGTAATTGTGACTCTGACCCTGCTTACTCTTGCCCGCATCTTGAATTTACCCCCTCCCCATGGACCTCATTTTAACTCTTGACTCTCTTCTTGACCCTGCATCCACTAGAATCCCTGAGGGTACGGGTCTTTTTTTTCCCTACAGTTATGTCCTAGCCTGCAGGACAGTGCTTTACACACTAGACACCATAAATATTTGTTAAAATAGAGGGATCTATTTCCATCTCTCTCTCTCTGAACCTGGATTGGCTTCTGACCTTCCTCCAGGTCCTATTCTGGCATCGTTTCAGTCCCTAACTCCAGGTCCTAATCTTGGTGACCTGCACTTCTCTCCATTCCCGTTCTTCTCCATCTCAAGACCAGTACTAATCTCAGAAATGCACAAAGCTGCCCACAAATCCTGCCCTTACCTGCAAGCTGCCCTTTCCCCAGCTGAGCTCTAGTTTCAGGTGGGCTGAGCACGGCTGCCGTTCTCCACAGGTGTTTTGTGCCCGGCTGCTGGAAGAGGCTCGGAATCGCAGTTCCTTTCCTGCTGATGTTGTCCATGGCATCTTCTCTAACATCTGCTCCATCTATTGCTTCCACCAGCAGTTCCTGCTGCCTGAGCTAGAGAAGCGTATGGAGGAATGGTGAGGGCTCCAGAGCCAGTCTGCTTATTCTGGCATCAACTTGCATGCTAAGCCCAGATGTATACATAGGATTTCATTCCTGGGCTGGGATGTATGTAGCTCAGTGGCAGAATTCTTGCCTAGACTCTGCAAGGCCCTGAATTCCATCCTCGACATCATGAAAATAAGTTTTTTTGGTGCGGGGATGTTTTTATATAGAGTTTCTCAGTGTGTAGGCCTGAATGTCCTGGAACAGGTAGAATTTGAACCTAGTAATTTTTTCTTTTATTTGTTTGTTTTTTCAAGACAGGGTTTCTCTGTGTAGCCCTGGCTGTCCTGAAACTCACTCTGTAGATCAGGCTGGCCTGGAACTCACAGAGATCTTCCTGCTTCTGCCTCCCAAGTGCTGGCATTAAAGGCCTGTGCTACCCCTACCCTGGGAAAATAAGTTCATTCTTACCTACCTTCTTTTCTGTGCAAGAGGCCCAGCCTCTGCCTTCTAGGCCCTCACAATCTAATGTGGAACATAGGTCAGGACCTAGAGTGCTACAACAGAATAGCAGGGCCCTTAAGAGTATGATATGGCTCAATTGGTAGAAGTACTTGCTGCTGGCAACTTGAGCTCAATCCCTGGAACCCATGTAAAGATGGAAAGAAAGAAATGACTCCATCAAGTTGTCCTTTGACACCCTCACACATGCTGTGTGTGCCTACATTTTTTTCTCTCTCTCTCACATACACACACACACACACACACACACACACACACTCATCATCATCATCATGAAATTTAAGACAAAAATGAGTGTTGAGATTTAGTTGTTATGGTGTCGTATGCCTATAATTCTAGCACTAGGGAGTCTTTGTCAGATCTGTGAATTTGAGGCCAACCTAGACTACATAGTGAGACTCCATCTTTAAAAAAAGTGAGTTTAAGAGCTATAATGAGCCATGCATGGTGGCGTAAGCTTTTAGTACCAGCACTTGGGAGATAGAGGCAGGTGGATCAAAGTTCAAAGCCAGCCTGGTCTATAGAGTGAGCTCCAGGACAGCCAGGGCTACACAGAGAAACGGTGTCTTGAAAAACCAAAAAAAAAAAAAAAAAAAAAAGATAAAATGACTAGGTTCAAATTCTGCCTCTATTACTTGCTAAATTTAAGCAAGTTTCTTAAGTTGTTATACCTTGATTTCCTCATCTTTATTCATATATGTATTTTTATTTGTTTTTTATAGTATTAAGGATTAAACTGAAGGCCTTACATAGGCTAGGCAAGTGCTTCACCACTGAGCTCTACTCAAGTTCACCTCGTCTTTAAAATGGGGACAATAATAATGGCCTACCTTGTAGGATTATTTTTTTTCTTGGTTTTTTGAGACAGGGTTTTTCTGTGGCTTTCTTTGGAGCCTGTCCTGGAACTAGCTCTGTAGACCAGGCTGGTCTCGAACTCACAGAGATCCGCCTGCCTTTGCCTCCCGAGTACTGGGATTAAAGGCGTGCGCCACCATTGCCCGGCCTTGTAGGATTATTTTTAAGAATTAAATGTCTTAATAATACATGTTGAGAGATTAAAAAATACTGGCATGTAAGTGTTTAAATATTATGAGCTGTTGTTCTTTTGTTCTGTTTTGAGACAGGGTTTCACTAAGTAGATCAAGCTGGCATAGATCTCACAAAGATCCACCTGCCTTTGTCTCCCAAGTGCTAGGATTAAAGATGTGGGTACCATGTCTGGCCTGAGCTGCTGTTCTTATCAGTGCCATGGTAAAGGTGAGAACGGGAGACTGGGGATGCAGACACATGGATGGACCCTAGCCTAGGAGTAAAGTTGAGGAGAAGTGAATGTCCAAGGGAGAAGAGCAGGGTTTAGGGACTGACTGGCCTTCGGGTTCTCCTCTTCCAATCTAGACTAAAGTGTCTGCACCACCTGCTTGAACGGTCTTCCCAGCAACAAGCAGGCCGTGCCACCATCTGCTTAAAATAGTTTCCACGTTCCGTCCACTCACAGGATAAAGTATGCCTCTCTTACAAAACTGTGACTGCAGAGGGCTAGCATAAAGCCTAATTCCCACACATTCCTTACCATCCATCCTGTGACCTGAAATCTGCTTTGTCTGCCACATCACACTGTGGCCAACAAGAGTTCAACAAGACCTGGTTACTGTCCCTACCCTACAAGACAGTAAAGTTCTCAGGGTTTGACTGGGTATGGCTCAGCACCATGTCCCTGACACTACCCAGCTCAAGACTGGGCACAAATGAATGATCAGTGGCCTTACAGTATGGCAAGAGTAAGTGTTCCAGGGTGGTATAGTTTCTGGTGCTTAGGCAGGACAGTTAGGCTAAGGATCAAACTGAGACTCTCAGCCTCACTGGCCTGTAATATAAGCAGCATTTCCAGAGAAGTAAGCCAGTTGAAAAATGGCTTTCTTCCTGAGGCTGGAGACTTGTGAGAGGATCAGCAGGACCATGTCAGCCCCTGCTTCTACTCTAGGGACCGCTACCCACGCATTGGTGACATCCTGCAGAAGTTAGCACCCTTTCTCAAGATGTATGGCGAGTATGTGAAGAACTTTGACCGGGCTGTAGAGCTGGTCAACACATGGACAGAGCGCTCCACACAGTTTAAAGTCATCATCCATGAAGTGCAGGTAAGAGTTGAAGCTACAGGAGGAAAGGTCCACAGGGACCTGGGAGAGGCCTTTAGCCAGCCCTGAGCTTTCGTGCTTCTGTCACAGAAAGAGGAAGCCTGCGGCAACCTGACCTTGCAGCACCACATGCTGGAGCCCGTGCAGCGCATCCCCCGCTATGAGCTTCTTCTCAAGGACTATCTGTTGAAGCTGCCCCATGGCTCCCCGGACAGCAAGGATGCCCAGAGTGAGTGTGTGGCCTAAGCCTTCCCCGCTTCTCCACACTGGCAGCTGGCCAGACATCTGAGGCTGGATTCCACATTTCATTCACAGGGTTGGACTTCTAAGGTTGTATAATTCTATCCTAGAATAGAATCTCTAAACTGAAGGGCCTACATTGAGGCTCTGTGGGGAGATTTCAACCTCCAAGAACCCACAAGTTCATTACCCTGCCTTGTTACCTAGAAAAACTCCAGTTAGGAGCTTCTGACTAGAACTATATAGTCTTAAGGTGCATGTCCAGTACGATCCTTCGGGAGGCCATGCATTCCTGAGACTAAACTCAAGATTCATCTCCGAATGAAGTTGTATTGGAATAATGAAAGAGCCTAGCCCGACTCCTTCAAGCCAAGCCCGTTTAAATTCTCCATGAGTCAGCTCCCCAGTCAAAGCCCCATCGAGTCAGACTTCTATTGTTCCATCCTCCAGAGTTAGCGCTCCACTGCAGGCCCACTGGCCATTCCCAAGAATGAACCTCCCTAAGGAATTTCAAGGCTGACCAGAAGCCCAATAATTGTCTTTCTAGTCTGATTGTTCCAGACTTCGCGTCCCCGGATTTTATGCCTCTCAGGTTTGGATCTATAGGTTGAGATACCGCTTCTTCCTCAGACTCAGTCTTCATTCACTGAACCACTAGGAAGGTGTTTGGTTTAGATTCCTTTCACCCCATCTGTACAGGGCCAGACCCCCACAGAGAGCTCTTGAGTCTAGCCCACTTTTTCTTTCTTAAACTCAACTTTTCATTTATACACCATTAACATGACAGCTAAGTGTTTGTACACTGTTCTAGGCACTGGAAATGGGAAGCTGAGCCAAAGAGATGAGGTCCTTGATTTAGGGAGTGTATATTCTAGTTGGACAGATGGCAATAAACAAAATTGACAAGTACACAGGAATATATTTGCCAGGCGCTGAGTGTGACTTGGGGAAGAGAGTGATGTAAGAGCAGCTGGGCAGTCTACTTTAAATGGGTGACTTCTGTGCAGGGAAGATGCTTGAACCCAAACCTGAATAACAAGAAAGTTGCCACGGGCCAAAGGGAGGGGAATGTTCCAGGCAGCTGCAGTAGCAAATGTAGAGTTCCCAAAGCAGGGGGAGATGGGGAAGCTGGTAGAGGTAGGTGTATCTCTGTGACAACAAGAGGGCCAGTGTGACCTGAGCATGACAAGGGAGGGCAGAACAATAGTTATAGAGAGGTTGGTGTCACAAAGCTTTGGAGGCTGAGATGAGGTGGCTGGTTTCTTCTGAGTGTAGTGGCTAGTCATGAGCAGGTCATGGTTAGGATTAACTGAAGAGTAAAAGGAGCCAGGAAATCTATAAAAAGAGCTTGGATGAAGACAGTAGCAGCAGAAGTAATGAGAAGTGGCTCCATTCGGGATATATTCTATTTGAAAGAGGCACTAAAAAGTCTAGGATGCCATGGATATGGAAATTGGCAGAGTTGAGAGTGATGGCGCCCAGACGTGTGGACAACTGAATCCACAGAAAGACTGAAAAAGCTTGGGAAAGAGTAAAGCATGTTTTCTTGATAGCAGTGATTTCTCGGGTCTGCTCTGCTTGTTAGAGGCAAGCAATTACTCTCATCTAAGAGAGGCTTCCTGACTCAGCTTTAGCTGCAAATCTTGCAGCTCTTTTAATAAGAGGTCCTGCCACGAAACACTTAAATGTAGTTGAGAGTGATGGTCCTTGGTGCTAGAGAGATAGCTTTGTGGTTAAGAGTATATACCACCTTATATACCCAAGATCAATTTCTAGCGCCACACCCAGGAAGCTCACAAGCACTGGTAACTCTAGCTCCAGGGGGATGAGGTGCCCTCTTCTGGGCTCCATGGGCACTTACATATACACATGCACACAAAATTAAAAAATAGGCAGGTGTGAGTTGCTTGGTCCACAAAGCGAGTTACAGGACAACCAGAGCAGTTACACAGAGAAACCCTGTCTTGAAAAACAAAACAAACAAACAACAAAAAAATGTGCCTTCTAGGCCAGGTACCATGGTGGCACATGTCTGTAATCTTAGCTACTCTGGAAGGCAGGGCAGGAGGATTGACTACCTGGGCTGCAAGGTAAATCCAAAGCCAACCTGGGGAGCTTAGTAAGGAAAAAAGTAGGGGTAAGCCTGTAACTTGGCAGTGGAGCATTTGCCTAGCATGTGTGAAGCCCCAGGTTAAACCTCTAATACTTCAAACAAAAAACCCTAAACCCAGCTGGACATGGTGGCACATGCCTTTAGTCCCAGTACTTGGGAGGCAGAGGTAGGCAGATTTTCTCACAATAGGAATGCTAAGGTTGCCTACCTCCATAGAATTGCTAAATGAGATCATCGAGTTAAAACTTTGAGCACAGTCCGTGGCACAGGGCAGAGACTCAATAAACATTAGCGATTTTTGATGGTTAATGTCATCTGTACCGCATTAGCCACCAGGTTGAGTGTATTGACTTCATTTCCCTGTTTTGTACAGCCTCAACCTTATCTGAGTCTCTAGAACAAATCTCAGTGTTCCCTATATTAGCTGCAAATATGAGCCTCCCCCCTCCCACGACACACACAGAAACAAGCTTTGTAGGTTGGTTTTCGGAGCCACTTTGAGTGAGGGTCTCTGACTGAGAGCCAGGTAAGATTTGTCCTCCCCAGCCCAAGATCCTATGCTGAACTCCCTTATATTTTATGTGTCAAAGTAAAACCCATAAGCTGAGCTCCACTGAATCATCTTTCTGGTTCTGCTGATTGAGTCACCTACTTTTAAATCCCAGACTAAACTCCAGAGCCTGGACTCAGTTCCCAAACTGCCTGCTTGGGACTGCTGCCCTGGGCTACCTACTTACACTAATCCCAAGGCTGAACTCTACACTGAGTGAGACCCCAGACTGCCAAGCCCAGCCTGGGCCCCACTAAAGCTTCTAACTTTAGACTAACATCCCCATATTTTTAAACTCCCAGACAGCGGCAGACACATGGGACTCCCAGTAAGGCTGATCTGTTTCCTGTATGGTATATCACTAGACATGTCCTGACAGCGAACACGGTCTCCAGTATGAGCCCAGCCACTTCTCGTCCTTTTGGGTTCCACTAGGGTGTGAAAGGTGCAGCATATATAGGAGAAAAGCAGCTTTGGTGGCAACTGCCCTCCCAGTTAGACAACCACCTCTCTGCGTCTCAGTTCTGTCCTCGGCTAAATGGGGCATAGTAACACCTGTCTTCTGAGGCTCTCTGTCTTGGAGGAACTAATTTATACTAAACACCTGTTTGGAATCCCTGAGGAAGGTAGTGGGAACTCTCGGCCCTGTCCTCGGAAGCGTCTTGTGTACTGAGGGACCAAATGCAGTGAGCGATGAGCACGGTGTGCTAGTGAGACAGAAGGAGCCAACAGTGTCCTAACTCATCCTCGGAACTTAGGGAAGGCTGCTAGACGTGGTGAGCTGAATCCAGAAGACTGGCTGTTGGCCAGATAAAGCAAGATAGGACATGTTGAGGGAGGTGCATGTTTAGGGAGGAAGCCACGGCGGTCAATAGAAGCAGCCGCCAAGGGCTTTGAAGGCTAGACAGAATCACTGGGTCTTCTCAGTGCTGGCACAAAGTGAAGCATCGACATATTTAAGCAGAGGGGAAACCGTAAACTGTGTGCTAAAAAGCTCCTTCTGGCTGCCAGGGTTGAAGAAGAGTTGGAGAAAGGCCCAGCACCTGAAAGGCATATGGAAACCTGAACTGGAGCACTGGCCACAGATCCGCTAGAGTACCAGAATGTGCTCCTCTTAGGAAACAGGGCTTGGTTTGCCATCCATGTGGACATGTGCTTCTCCAGTCCAGGCATAAATTTCTGAGTAGGAAATCCACTATGTAGAGTGGGGACCATGAAGCTGCAGCCAGACCGTAAGCTGAGGCAGGATTTGTTTAACTTGTGGAGGCTTATGGAGATTCATCTTATTTTTTTTCATGATAGCACCTGGTCACAATAGGAAATATGGAAATTACAAAAAAAAAAAGACAAGAGATGGCCAAGAAGCTAGCTCTGACCCGAGCCCCATGATGACTGTTTAGGCATACATTCTTTTTAGATGTATTTGCAAGAATTAGATCATTTTCTAATATTCAAGTTTGTAGTCTTAAAGCACTCTGAACATTTCCCTTATTAAAAACTACACAAGTATCATCAGCAAAGACTGGTGGTCTAGTGTATGAGAGTGCTGTAAGTCATGGAACTGGGCGCCTATGCTTGGACATTTTTGTTTTAGGTTTGCTGTTGTTAAAATACCACTGCAGTGAGAGTGTATTTGAGCATACAACATATGTCTTCTCTCTCTCTCTCTCTCTCTCTCTCTCTCTCTCTCTCTCTCTCTCTCTCTCTCTCTCTGTGTGTGTGTGTGTGTGTGTGTG
>NC_022026.1:56666869-56668217 GCF_000317375.1 Microtus ochrogaster
CACTGCAGTGAGAGTGTATTTGAGCATACAACATATGTCTTCTCTCTCTCTCTCTCTCTCTCTCTCTCTCTCTCTCTCTCTCTCTCTCTCTCTCTGTGTGTGTGTGTGTGTGTGTGTGTGTGAGAGAGAGAGAGGGTCTTATGTATTGTAGGCAGACCTCACACTCGCTGTGTACCTAGGGATGACCTTAATTTCTGATCCTATTGCCTCTGCCTCTTGGGCGCTAGGACGACAGGCAGGTACCAGCACACCCAGTTTATGTGGTGCTAAGGCTGGACCCAGGAACTTGTCCAGGCTAGGCACATACTCCACCAACTGAACTGCATCCCCAGCCCTCTTTATTTTAATCTTTGGTTGCTGCTGCTGCTGTGGTTGTTTTGAGATCACCCAGGGGAATATGGCAAGATTCTGTCTCAAAATAAAAAAAGCAGATAAAACAAACAAGAACTATCCGTAGTCCCAATAGCCAGAAACAACTGTCCAAACACGACCAGGTTTCCTGCCAGTTAATGGTCATAATAATTTTACCAAACTTCTATTTTATTGGCTGCCAACTATTCCATATTTCTGCTATTGTAATGTTAGTCTGGACAGTTTCTGATTTGAAATGGCGTGGCTGTGTGGCGTCTCTTTTGAGGCTAGCATTTGCTGGGAAAGGGAGAGTGTAGTCAGGCCGGAGGAGATATTCATGGAGAGGCGAAGTCCCCCAGTGCTCCCTTTCTGCTGCCTCCCCGCTGACCATGCTTCTCTGTGCCGTAGAGTCTTTGGAGCTGATAGCCACAGCAGCGGAGCACTCCAATGCTGCCATCCGAAAAATGGTAAGTGGCCCCTCTAGCCCTGCCCTTCCTTGTCCATCCCCCTGTGGTAGCTCTGTCCTGGGATGGGGGGTGGTACGGTGAGTTTGTGACTTGATGACACTCAAGGGGAAGTGTTGCCCACCCCAAGCTTTACCTCTTACTCACTGCCAGGAACGAATGCACAAGCTGCTGAAGGTCTATGAGCTGCTAGGGGGTGAGGAGGACATTGTCAGTCCCACCAAAGAGCTCATAAAAGAAGGCCATATACTTAAGCTGTCAGCAAAGAATGGGACCACTCAAGACCGATACCTCATATTAGTAAGTGCCAAGTGTGGGCTTGTGGGTGGGCAATGTTCTCCGTTAATACATAGATGCCCTGGTAGTCATTCAAGAATAGACTTCTGGCCGGGCGATGGTGGCGCATGCCTTTAATCCCAGCACTCGGGAGGCAGAGGTAGGTGGATCTCTGTGAGTTCGAGACCAGCCTGATTTACAAGAACTAGTTCCAGGACAGGCTCCAAAGCCACAGAGAAACCCTGTCTCGAAAAACC
>NC_022026.1:56668317-56686332 GCF_000317375.1 Microtus ochrogaster
CCTTTAATCCCAGCACTCGGGAGGCAGAGGCAGGCGGATCTCTGTGAGTTCGAAGCCAGCCTGGTCTACAGAGTGAGTTCGCTTTTATAGATTCTGTAATTACAATTTAGATGTGATTTGGCCAAGATTGCCCACTAGGAAGTAATTCCCATGACTTTTCCTACTTGAAATCCTTCCTCCATTTGTTGCCTTAGATCCTTAGCAGTTGTACGAGGGTGGGGAGACTCACCATCCATACTAAGCCCCTGCACATGTATCCCAAATCTTTTCCTTCCTAGTTCAATGACCGCCTCCTTTACTGCGTGCCCAGGCTGCGGCTCCTTGGCCAGAAGTTTAGCGTGCGGGCACGCATTGATGTAGATGGCATGGAGGTGAGTGCCATGTAGTGAGGAATGGAAATGCGGGGGCAGGGCATCGGGATTGGGAAGAACATGTTTACTTTGACCCCAGTCTATGTGTGCATGTGTGCAGGGCCTTTTGGAGCTCTGTAGACTTTACCATGATGCTTTCCTCTTCTGTACAGCTAAAGGAGAGCTCCAACCTCAACATGCCACGGACCTTCCTGGTGTCAGGAAAGCAGCGCTCTCTGGAACTCCAGGCCAGGTACCTGTCCTTGCCTATACCTTCCCTCCAGCTCACTCTTTACTTCAGTTCTGCTGAGCCATTCCAAACCTAGAGTGCTTTCCAGAGAAAGAGTGAACACCTTTCCCCAGAGATGTGGACTTGCTCTTCAGCTATGCGTGAGTCCCTGAAGACTACACACCAAGATGCATGGTGTAGGAAAATGTTGCACTTCTGTTAACAAAGCATTTGGAGAATGAACAAGCAGTAGAGTGAGTTACTTAGCTCTGTCATGAATAACAAAATTGCAAATGGCTATCACCACACATGGCTACACCATCAGTTCGTTTTAAGGTTGAAGAAATTAAGGCACCTTGCTCTAGATCTAGCTAGCAAGGATCAGAGCTGAAATTAGAGCTTAGGCTACCTCAGCCTGGCACATAGACTCCTAACCACTGTCCATATGGCTTTCAGAGAGCCCAGGTGAAGTGTGTAACAAGGTCGTGATCAGGGCTGGAGGTGAATACACATCGGTACATGGCTCTTTTCTGATAGGTTACGCAGAGGGAGAGGTGACTGATGAGGACTGCATGGAGGCAGAAGGGAGAAGAGACATAGTAGTTGGCTCTTGAAGCTCTGAGAGACCAAGAGAACTTTCCTGAGGCCCAAGTCTCCAAGGTGTCCAAATGACTGGTGTGAGCCACATACCAAGTTTCTTAAAAAATTTTGTTTTTTCATGACAGGATTTCTTTGTAGCATTGGCTGTCCTGGAACTTGCTTTGTAGATCAGAGTGGCCTCTAACTCACAGAGATCAGCCTACCTCTGCCTTCCTGAGTGCTGGGATTAAAGGCATGTGCCGCCACTACCCAGCTTTTTTTAAAGGTCTATTTTGATTGTTTTAAAATGTGTGTGTGTGTCTACAGGGGTATATGCAATGAATGCAGGTGACTCTGGAGTCTTTAAGCAGTAGCAGGTCCACTGGAACTGGAGTTTAGGGAAGTTGTAAACTGCAGGACATGGGTGCTAAGAACTGAACATGGGTCCTCTGCAAGAGCAACATATACTGAGCCATCTCCAGCCACCTAACTTTATTTTTCTTGAGACAGGGTCTTACTGTATAGGCTGGCAGGCTTGCTTATGTAGAACAGGCTGGCCTCAAACTCACAGATCCACTTGCCTCTGCCTCCAGAGTGCTGAGATTAAAAGTGTGTACTAAAGCTGGGCAGTGGTGGCACATGCCTTTAATCCCAGCACTCAGGAGGCAGAGGCAGGTGTATCTCTGTGAGTTCGAGGCCAACCTGGTCTACAAGAGCTAGTTCCAGAACAGGTACCAAAGCTACAGAGAAACCCTGTCTCGAAACCCTCCCCCCCAAAAAAGTGTGCACTACCACACCTGGCTCCATTAATTATTTTTAAGGTAACTGATTGTTATATTTATTAGAAAGTTTTAAATGTTTATGAGTATTTTGCCTGCATGTATGTCTGGCAATATGTGCATGCCTGGTGCCTGAGGAGTCCAGAAGATGGTGCCAGGTACCCCGAAACTGGAGTTACAGATGGTTGTGAAGTGGTGCAGGGAATGGAATCAGGGTCCTCTAGAAGAATAGCAAGTGCTCTTAACTGCTAAGCCATCTCTCTAGCCACTTAAAAAATTTTATTGAAAACTTTCAGTCTGGTATAGTGGCTTATCTATAATCCCACCACTTGAGAGGCTAAGGTAGGAGGACTGCCAGAAGTTCAAGGCAAGACTGGGATACAGTGTGAGACCTTGTCTGAAAAAAATGAGGGGGAGGGCTGATTTTAAATATACAAAAAATTGTACAAGCCGGGCGGTGGTGGCACACGCCTTTAATCCCAGCACTCAGGAGGCAGAGGCAGGCGGATCTCTGTGAGTTCGAGGCCAGCCTGATCTACAAGAGCTAGTTCCAGGACAGGCTCCAAAGCCACAGAGAAACCCTGTCTCAAAAAACCAAAAAAAAAAAAAATTGTACAATACACACCCATATTCTTACGCATAGCTTAGCTGGTTCTCATCTTGGGATCTTGTAGAATCAGCTGATAGCTTTTAAAAGAAATCCTGATGTCTAGGTTTCATCCCCAAAGATTCTGATTTAATTGGTCTGCATATATTCTCCACAAGGCTCCTCAGGTGACTTCATGATACAGAATCATTGATTTAAGAGCCATTAACTAGGGATAGTGGAGAACTTGCTTAGCATGCATAAGGACCTGGGTTCCATCTCCAGAATCACTCTTCTTTCACATACAGAGACAGCTATTGACATTTTACCAGATGGATCTTTTTTGGTTTGGGGACTTTTTTCCCCAGGCATCCTTGGAATCCGGAGTTCAAATGGTCCTCCTGCCTTAGTCTAAAGTAAGTGGGACTAACAAATATGAACTTCATCTTTATACACTTCATGTATGGCCACAAATTCCACCATAATTCTTAAAAGTCAAAAGCAGTATGTGTTCACTTAATATAATGATCTGCATTTGCATCCATTTTCTGGCAAATTACATAATTTTATTCCTTATGGAATAAAAACTCCATAATACACACACACACACACACACACACTTACACACTTTCTTATCTAGTCAGTTGACACAACCCAGGGCTGATTTCATAATGGCTGTTGTGAATAGTGCTGTAATAAACATAGATGGGCATGTAGTCTCTGTGGTATGCTGACTAGAATCTTTCATGTATATACCTAGGAGCTGGGTCAGTATTTGAAGTATCACCATATCTGATTTCAAAAATTTCGAGACCAGCCTGGTCTACAAGAGCTAGTTCCAGGACAGGCTCCAAAACCACAGAGAAACCCTGTCTTGAAAAACCCTTATACTATAGAGCCTTAATTGAATAACATGGTGCTAACACAAAAACAGACATGTAGATTGATGGAATAGGATATAGGATGTACACACAAATACATAGCCATACCCAGCTAGTACAAGTCAGCCCTGAACTCCTGATCCTGTCTCTACCTCCTAAGTGCTGGGTTTATAGATGTGCTATCATGTTTTACTCAGCCACTTGATTTTCTTTTTTTTTTTTTTGATTTTTCGAGACAGGGTTTCTCCGTAGGTTTTGGCTCCTGTCCTGGAACTAGCTCTTGTAGACCAGGCTGACCTCAAACTCACAGAGGTCCGCCTGTCTCTGCCTCCCGAGTGCTGGGATTAAAGGCGTGTGCCACCACTGCCCGGCTCAGCCACTTGATTTTTGACAGAGATGCTAAAAACATACATTGTAGAAAAGACAGCTTCTTCAACAGATGGTGCCAAGGAAACTGAATATCCAATGACTTTAAAAAAATGATTTTTAATTATGTGTATGAGTGTGTATCTGTGTATAGTTTTGCGCATCTGAGTGCATTTGCCCACAGAACTCAAAGGCACTGGATCACCTCGGAACTGGAGTTACAGGTGGTAGGAGATGCTCTGTGTGGATGCTAGGAACTAACCTCTGTGAGGTTACATGCCCTTAACCACTGAGCCCACTTAATGACTTTTTAATATATTCCAGGGTAAGTTGCAGGCTTTATCATACATCACCCTCCTCAATAGTTTGGCATGAAAACTATTAACTAGAGTTTAGTACTTGTTTCAGTACCATCACCACACCCTTTTCTTAGTGAAATTTTCATAGTAAAATGCAGAGGTCTTAAGTGTATCACAGCTGAGTTTTGACCAACATTTAATTACAATGAACACCTATTAGGGTGTGTGTCTGTCTGACTGTGTGTGTTGCAAGTGCTGGAGACAGGACCTCACATGATAGATAAGCATTCAGCCACTAACTTACATCCCCACATCACTCAGTGTTGACTCACATCCTTAGTTTTTCATGCAGTGGTCTTAACGGTGCAGTCAGATTTTCCTATTAGAAAGGCACATTTAAAGCTTAGAATATAGACGTGGAAGGAAAATAAGAGTCCATATGGGAGAGAGCAAAGAGTGAAGGTCCTATTCGTATTGGGTGGTTGATAAGGTTGTACCAGGGCAAAGGCCTTGGAGAACACAAGGCTATGGAAGATCCAAGGAAGAAGAGCAGAGGAAGTCAAAACATGTATTATAGCACATGCTGGCTGGGCACTTTCCAATCATGTTAGTGATGCTCAGAACAGAGTGATAAGCACAATCTTTGTGGAAGGAAAAATAACCTGCCTTTTGCAAAGTTGACATGTTAGCAGTCATTGATAGAGTTCTTTCATGTATGTCCCATACACTCACATACACTTCACCATTACCTCCCTCTGGAAATCTTTCCTAAAAGCCTCAAACTCAGGCTGAGGCAATCCCCGTCTCTGCACTCCTCAGTCTGTCTCATCTAGTCTCAGCACAGATCCCCTGGACGTGGTCCCTGTGTCTCCTCTAGTGCATGCACCATGTCCTTGAGGGCAGGGATTTCTCTGAGGCCCAAGTTCCTAGTACTGGCATCTGGAAGACATTGTTGAATGAAAAAGGTTACACAACTTGTCTGAGGTTACCTAATCTTAAGTGAAGAGGTAGAGTCAAACCTAGGTCCTATAATTCTAAAACACCATCCCAGTTGCCTTTTGTTGACCTGCCTAACCCAATGCCTTTCTTTTCTCCCCTACAAGGACTGAAGAGGAGAAGAAAGACTGGGTCCAGGTAACTCCCAGGGTTTTGTGGGAGGGGTATGGAAGGGTATTAATAACCCCTTAGGGGCTGTTAGACTTTCTTCTTCAAACTACCTAACCAGATGGGCCTGGACAGCAGATGCTATTAGCACACTCTTTCAGACAGACAGCTAAAGTCCTGAGGTCAGATAGAGACATTCTTTAAAAAAAGCCAGCTCCTCTGCATCAGGCTTTCTAAAAGCTTGCACCTAAGCAGCAGCCGGGAAGGCCGTCTTGAGTTTTCCAGCCACCACTCCCCTGTCCACATCTTCTAATTACCAGATGTAGACCTGGATTTAGGGAGGGATTTTCTCACTCATATGAGTATGTTGGGCAGAGCTGGGTCTACAACTAAGGCATAGCTAGGAAGGTGTGGTGAGGGTGGAGATGGGTGTCTTGCGGCGTGATCTGACCTCTCATTCCTCACGCCTCTTCACCAGGCTATCAACTCTACCCTCTTGAAGCATGAACAGACCCTGGAGACTTTCAAACTGTTGAACTCAACAAACAGGGATGATGAAGATACTCCCCCTAACTCTCCAGTAAGAGCCCTACTATCCCCCCCCCCCAGTACTGGGATCCCTTTGAGGCTCCATGCTCTACCTTCCCTTGAGATTATCTTTTCTTCTCAGAAAATAAGGACTAGAGAGATATTGCAGGCCCCTAAAAGCAGTCTTCTGCTGGTAGGGCTGCAGAGACTGTACCCAGAAAGTAAAATGACTTGCCTCCAGTAAGTGTGGTGGGCCAGAGCCAGACCTTCCATATATATGTGTGCTCCCCAACCCTGTGACGATTCAAGCCATGGAGCAGTGGCTGACCTGGGCTGAGGAGCTCTCTCTGACCCGGGACCTAACCCTCCCCCTAGAACGTGGATCTTGGGAAGAGGGCACCTACGCCTATCCGGGAAAAGGAAGTCACCATGTGCATGCGCTGCCAGGAGCCCTTCAATTCCATCACCAAACGCAGACACCACTGCAAGGCCTGTGGGCATGTGAGTGTTGGGAGGCAGGGGCAGAGCTAAGGTGGGGGAAGCTGACAGCCTAAAAGCCCACTTCTGATTGGGTACCTTCTGAGAAGGAGGCTGCAGGTTGGCTGTGGTACTTGATAAAAGGGAAAAGCCAAAGGCAATTAGGCTGTTCTTGCCCACTTGCTGCCCCAGGTGGTCTGTGGAAAATGCTCTGAGTTTCGGGCCCGCCTCATTTATGACAACAACCGTTCCAACCGTGTGTGCACTGATTGCTATGTGGCCTTGCATGGAGCACCTGGGAGCAGTCCATCCTGCAGCCAGCATACACCGCAGCGCAGGAGGTCCATCCTAGAGGTAAGAGTTCCCAACCACAATCCCCAAAGAGTACCCCAGCTGCTTGAGGTCTGAACATCTCTTAGACAACAGGGTGCTGTGTGCACTCACTAATCAGGTGATCCAGGCTCGAGACAAGGAAAATGAATATAAGGGTTAAAAGTAATTTTTATTAAAGTACTCTACACATTTAACCTTCACAATGACTAGTCAACCCATACTCATGCTTCATTTACATATGAGGAAAAACTGAAGCCCATAGAGGGTATTTGGCTAGGCTGCACAGCCAGAAAAACACTGCTAGGTCCTATCTGAAACAAAAATCTCACTGCATAGCCTAGGCTGGCTTTGAATTTCCAATTCTTCTGCCTCAGTCTATAGGATTTTCTTAAAAATACTCAATTGCCTTTTCTTAAATTATGAACTAGGATAAGTAATACAACATAAAAAAGATGTATTACTTAACCCAGAAGATGCCACTGTCAATATTGATGTTTCTTATCTTTCTAGGACCATGAATATACACAATTTAGGGTGACTTTTTTAAATAAATCAAGGTATCCCAAATATAAGGGAGCTTTCTCTGTACTAGGACTATTTTAAATGCTTTGTTTATGCTAATTGAGATCTCAAACACCCTCTGTGCTCTTCTCACAAGTCCTGCAGTTCATCTATTGTTAGGATTCTGGGACAGATGGTGTTAACCACCAACTCATCCCTTTAATCACAATGTTAGAAGGACTTCTCAGAGCAGGCAACGAGTATATAATGAAAGATGAAAAGGTTAGCTGTGAATGTCACTTAGTCTGTAGAGTGTCTGGCCAGCATTTCCATGCCCCCACTGAGGTCTGCATACCCCTTCCACTAGCTGTTAGAGGCAGTAGCCATTGTTTACCTGGGTGACAAAGGCTAAATCATTTCTGTTACATATGTTTTGCTACTTTGTCTGAGACATAGTCCATATGCTATGGGGCTGATTAAGCCAAGAGCAAAGCCTTCTGTCAACACTGACGTACCGTGTCTCTGATCACAGAAACAGGCCTCGGTGGCTGCTGAGAACAGCGTCATCTGCAGCTTCCTGCACTACATGGAGAAGGGTGGGAAAGGATGGCACAAGGCATGGTTTGTGGTTCCCGAGAATGAACCCTTGGTGCTGTACATCTATGGAGCCCCTCAGGTGTGCATCCCACTCCTTCAGTTTTTCCCACCCATCTGACAAAGCCACACTGCCCCTCCTTTGTGTGCTTTGTCCTCTAGGGACAGAGTGAGCCTAGCAAAGGGAAAAATCAAAACCCCTATCCTTTTGTGATAGAGTATGTAGAGAAGTGTTTAGAGGCCAAGGTCTGAAGGGAAAATGAGGGTAAGGTGAGAAGTCTAGCTTTGTGGAGAAAACAGAAGCGGAGACAAGCACTTCCAGGTCTGACTTTAGAGAAGAATGTGCAGACAAAGGAACTAGTATAGACCTGAGTCTATAATAGTGAAGACTAGTAGTTGGTTTGGGCACGGGAGGAAACAGATATGGAAACCAGCCTGCCTTCTAGTCCTAGTTCAGCCACTTCAAAGCAAGGGTCTTCAGCAGAGGAAACAAGAAAACAAAGTTGTTTCATTGGGCAAAGGGCACAGTCCAGCCCCTGGATGACACTATTTCTGTCCCTCCTCCCCAGGATGTGAAAGCCCAGCGCAGCCTGCCCCTCATTGGCTTTGAGGTGGGGCCTCCTGAGGCAGGGGAACGTCCTGACAGGAGGCACGTCTTCAAGATCACACAAAGCCACCTAAGCTGGTACTTCAGCCCAGAGACAGAAGAACTCCAGCGGCGCTGGATGGCGGTGCTTGGCAGGGCGGGCCGTGGGGACACATTCTGCCCAGGGCCCACACTGTCTGAGGACAAGGAGATGGAGGAGACACCAGTGGCAGCCTCAGGAGCCACTGCTGAACCTCCTGAAGCCTCCCAGACCCGAGACAAGACCTAGAGGGTTTGGGTGGAACTGGAAACTCCTGCCCCACACTCCAGATGCCCATGTTCAATTGGGGGCTCCAGCCCACTCCCAATGCAGTCAATACTTGAATTCCCATCACGGGCACTTTCAATCCCGAATGCTGGG
The DNA here is from genome assembly GCF_000317375.1 of Microtus ochrogaster. NCBI lineage: Eukaryota > Metazoa > Chordata > Mammalia > Rodentia > Cricetidae > Microtus > Microtus ochrogaster. The sequence goes on from NC_022026.1 coordinate 56,676,931, forward strand.
TCTTGGGTTTTTTAATTCATCTTTTCACAAAATGTGGGCTTTTAAAAAAACTATTCCTACATTGATGTTAATTTTTTAAATTCCTGTCCCCAGGGAGGGCAGGAGCTAATTGCTAGACTCACTTGAATTAGGCTGTTTCCTCCCAATACCCCAGATCCTACTTCCACCCAGTTCCCCCGAAAAGTACCAGTGGCAGGAGACCTGGATTCAAGTGCCAGCTCTGCTACTGACCCTGGAACCCCAACCCACCCTTGTCCCCTCAGCCAGTGTCTTCACATGTATGACTTTACATGGGGTGGTGACTAGGCCCTTCCTGCCTTTCCCAAGGCTTATAGCTTCTACCTAGCCCCAAAGCAATCCAGTATTTTATCGTCCAGACCCATGGCAGGGCCACTGGGCAGGACGGGAATGGGAGGGGGGGAGGACAATGGATACTGTTTTTTAAAGAAAAATACAGTTTATTTCAGGCTTACAGTAACTTTCAGAGCACTGCTATGGTCCTTCCGTTTGTCCAAAGTCCAAGGTTACTGGGGGTGGGGTGGGTGCAAAAACTATTCTTTCACTGAACTCTGAAGCTCAGCTCTCAGAAGGCCGATTCCAAGGTTAAATCATGGATTAAACAAGAAGGTGTTATGTTATTAAGGTCTTAAGCCTCGTCCCTGGACTTAAAACAGCCCAACTTTCTCAAGTTCACCACTTAGTCAAGCCCTCCAAACTCAAAAGTATTCAGGGTGGGAGCATTCACAGGAGGATGCGAGTTCTGGGCAGGGTAAAGAGTTGCTCCATGGGAGGCTGGGGTGGGGATATTGGGGAGGTGCCACACTTACTCTTCCAACCTTGTTTATCTCACCATTCCCAATCCAGCCAGCCTCCCACTGTGGATTCTCATCCTTTCCACAGATGTACCTGCCTACTGTCCACAAATCTGGCTTCCACTCCAACCACAGCCATAGTCATCACCCATCTTGACATTCACAGCACCTACGAGGCACTATGCTGGGAAACCTGGTCTTATCTCTCATATGGTACCTTAAGGTTCAAGGGACTGGAATAGGTCCCATCAACACAATCAAGGCTTTTCTTCCCCTGGAGGGAAGGACAGGGGAACAAGGTAGGAATATGGTTATCAGGATAGAGGTGTATAACCCTCCAAAACAGCCCCTATAACTCTCTCATAATACCCAAACCATTTACTGCCCTACTCATTTCTTTCTCCGGACAATGGTCCAACCGTCTTCCACTATATCCTCTTCCTTAATAGTCTGGGAGTCTGGCTCAGGCGGTTGAGGCTGGGGGCAGATCCCATCCATCATGGCCCCATCATTTGTAGCTGTCACCTAGAAGGAAAATATAAGAGAGAGCACTAAGTAATTACCCATGCTCTGCTCCCAACTCTCCCACGTCTATGTGAACTCTCTTTCTTGATAATAACACCACTAGCAGCTATAACTATCGCCACTTCCCTGGGAATCTAGTTCTCTTCCAAAAATTTAGCATTTAACATTTGCACCCACACACAGGCACCTCTTTTACCTCCATTTCTTCCACGCTGTCTACTTCATCTTCATCCACATCAGTTTCTCTGGCTGTCTGTCCTGGGGTAGCAGTGACTGTGCACCTCTTCTCGTCGATCTCAGAGGTCAGCTCCAGCAGAGCAGCTACATCACCATTCTGGAAGTGGTGGAAGATGGTCTGTAGCTGCTGACTCACCTGCCAAGGAAACATCCAATCAGTTTGGAGCTTTCAGATAATCTACTATAAAACCAGCCTCTTCTTACAACAGAGTAGAGAGGGGGTTGGAATTTTCCAGAAAAAAAATCCCCTAAGAAGTTCATCCAGGCAGCTAGGCAGAGTGGTGAATGCATATAATGGGGAGGCCTCTGAGGCACAATTGTGAGTTTGAGGTAGACACTGTCAAACTAAACAGCTGAGAGTGGTGGCGTATGTGTCTAATCCCAGCACTCAGAGCACAGAGGCAAGCACAGTTCTTTGAGGTCAAGGCCAGACTGGTCTACATAGAAAGTTCCAGGCCAGCCAGGGCAACATAGTAAAACCCTGTCTCAAAAAATAAAGCAACATGAGTTCGAGACCAGCCTGGTCTACAAGAGCTAGTTCCAGGACAGGCTCCAGAACCACAGAGAAACCCTGTCTCAAAAAAAAAAAAAAAAAACCAAAAAATAAATAAATAAATAAAGCAACAATGAAGTCCAGTGGAGCAACCACAAATCAAGGGCTTGGGTGAAGATGTGAGGGCCTCCTGGAAGAGAAGGTACTAGAATTTCACACCTATAATCCCAGTACTTGGGAGACTGAGGCAGGATGACTGCTGTGAATTTGAGGTTGGCCTGGGCTACATAGCTAGAGAGTAAAACACTGTCTCAAAGAAAGAAAAATGGAGAAAAGATGCAAATGAATGATAATCTCACCAGGGTGAGCAGCGTTAATCAGAATAGGAATGGAATTTGATCTGGCCCTGCTTGTGGCATGTGGGGAAAATACCTGGTTGAGAATGATCTAAAGAGAAATAAAGGTAATATTTAAAAAATGCAATAGGGAATCTTGTCTATGCCTCAAGAAAAGAATGGTCACAACCAAGAATCTTGTCCCAAACAGACAGAAGAGCGAGCAGGCAGGGGGTTGACGGCTGTCTTCATATGCTCACCTGGGGCAAGCTCCCATCTTCCACAACTGTATCAAACTCAGTGGTCATCAGCTCCCCAAGGAAATCTTCCACCTCTTCCAGCTCTAAGTCATCTAAACAGGAAAGGATAGGCCCCTTTAGCCAAAGACCAACTTCGTCAGTGCTGCCCGCTATTCTTCCATACCTGCCTGCTATACCTGGTTCCTAGGTAAAGGTATGGTGAGCCCTTATTCACTAAAACACCCTCTTTTCACCTTGCCTGTCCTAACCAACCTCAGCCTTAGGTGACCTTGAAATAGCCTTAAGCCTCCAATTTCTCAGTTCTAAAGAGAGGCAAATGGGACCCCCTAGGGGTCTGTTAGGAGGACTCCTCCAACACAAGCTTGGCTTGGCACGAGGGAGATGAGACCCTAATAATAATTTGCATCACTTCAGAGTTGAAGTATTTGAAGTATAGAGACCCTTCACAGCTGGGGCTCCAGAATACAGGAGTCCAGAGACTCAAGGGTGCTGGCTAAGAAAAAACTCGGTACTTGATTGTTTTGTTTGTTTCGGTGCTGGGGCTCAACCTCAGGGTCCGGCACCTGCTGAGCAAACACTCAACCACAGAACTACACCCTCACCTGGATGTGCTACTTTTAAAAATGAAATCATCATAACTGTAATAACCATCTTTAAACTTCGTGACTCCAGCTAAGCCCTGTTCACTGGGCCTGTTATCTTACGTGCCCATGCTCTGTCTTTTCTGAAAAAGACTAACTTTCTCTTCCAGACATAACTCTTCCACACTGTGTTCATGTCTCTCTTCCCTCAGGCTAATTATCTAGCCAGATGTTAGACAGGTGCCTCAAGTCCCCATATCCAAAGCCACATTTATTATCCTGCCTTCCACACCAGCATCTTATCCTCCAAGATCCCTCTATCTAATGAAAGTTTCCTAATCTACCCTGCCACTCATCACAAATCTGTCTCTTTCCCCAACCTGCTCTATGGACAAGTACCCTTTTTCTTGACCACTCCCACTGCCCTATTTTAGACCTTCTTTTCTAGACCAAAACAGCCTTCTCATGAGTATTTCCTTCTCATATTCTACACTACCTACTTTCTGAATTTTCTAGTTAGCAAACACCATCCTATTACTTACCTTAGAACCTGCTCTGGAATTTTATTACCAATTGTGAAGTTCACCTTTGATAAATATTCTACTGAGTTTAAGGGGTTGTTTTGTTTTTGCTACAGGTGTCATGTAGGCCCAGGCTAGCATCAAACTATGCAGTCCAAGGCTAGCCTAGAACTCCTGGTGATTGGTGATCCCCCTGCCTTCACCACCTTAATGCTATTATAAGCATGAACCACCATGACTGATTAATGCGGCTCTGGGGATTGAAACCAGGGTCTCTTACATGTCAGGCAAGTACTCTAGCAACTGAGCCACACCCCCAGCTCAATTTTGCTGAGTTTTAACGAGGATTTCACGAAAAACAAAGCCAGGATCAAGCACACACCTTGTAATCTCTGCACCCAGGAAAACAAAGCAGGAGGAACATTAATTCCAAAACGGTCTGGAGTACAAAAGCAGATACTCTTCTCAATTACTACTACTATTATTAATAACAATAATAAAAACAACAGCTTGGAAAAAGCGTGTGTAATTTGACCGGTGAAACTTTCTGCATTGGACATCTAACTGGACAGGTCTATAGCTTGAATTGTACCAACACTGGTTTAAAGGCTACAGTCAAGGCACATAAGACCTCCCATCTCTTACCCTTTAGGGTTAGGGTGTCTTTGTAAATGCACACGCATGCTCTACCACTCTTCCATTCCCTTACTACAATACAGGGGACCTTTCAGAAAACAATGCTATCTCCACTTCTTTGAGTGTGCATTATGTCCTTACCTAGTTCACCCCTTTTTATTAATACCCACCCATAATCACTACTCTTACGAAGGCAAAAAAAAAAAAAACCAAAAAAAACGGGGCTGCCAGCCTGGTCTACAGACTGAATTCAAGGACAGCCAGGGCCACACAGAGAAACTCCTGTCTCAAAAAACAAACAAAAGAGGCTTCTCCTCAGGCTCAGATAACTTGTGAATTCTGAGCACCTCTTATCACAACGCTTACCATCTAGTACTTTTAACTATCCACTTGCTTATCTGAAACCACCCACTAGATACACCCCCTCAAAACTAGGCTATTAATGGAGGGTTTTATAAAAACTACAGCATATAATACTCCTACTAGGTCCTCTTGTTATTATTCCCCACCAAGGCAAAACGAAGGCTGTAGATCTTTGCTGTAGAAGTAGCCATATGGAGTTACCAAGTATAGGCACTTGAAATGTTGCGAGACTCAAGAAGTGCCCATTAAGACCTGTAAAAGTCCAGATTGTAAAAATTTAATTCTAAAAATGTGTTAAATGTTTAATTCTTTTTTTGTTTTGGAGACAGGGTTTCTCTGTAGCTTTGGAGCCTGTCCTGGAACTAGCTCTTGTATACCATGCTGGCCTCGAACTCACAGATCTGCTTTGTCTCTGCCTTTTGAGTGCTGGGATTAAAGGCGTGCGCCACCACTGCCCAGCTTAAATGCTTAATTCTTATGACACAGCAAGATTTTGGATGAGAATTTTTTCATATATATATATATATATATATATATATATATATATATATATATGCTGTTTTTCTTGCATGCATGCCTTGTGCACTCACTATGTATGTGTCTGGTGCCCACAGAGGACACAAGATGGTGTCAGATCCCCTGGAACTGGAATTACAGTTATGAGTCACCATGTGGGTACTGGGAACTGAACTCAGGTCCTCTGTAAGAACAAATGCTCTTAAATGCTGAGCCATCTTTCCAGCTGTGTTTTACTACTTGTTAATTATGTGTATATGCACATGTGTGCAGATGAAGATGACTTTGGATTCTCTGGAGTTACAGGTGGTTGTAAGCTACCAGACATGGGTGCTAGAAACCTAATTCACGTCCTCTGGAAGAGCAGGAAGCTAAGCATCTCTCCAGCCCCTTCTTTTATATTTTTGGTTGTGAGCTTAGCCTTTAATGGCTGAGCCATTCCTCCAGCCCCTTCTTTTAAAGACAAGTCCCGGTTATGTAGCCAAGGCCGACTTCAAACTCAGAGCAGTTCTCCTACCTCAGTCTGCCTAGTGCTAGCATTACAAACATGGCCCACATGCTAAGCTTTGGATGTGAATTTAACACTACTGTATTTGCTTCTTTCATTCATTCGTAGTAGTGGGGGATTGGACCTAGAGTCTCACATGTAGTAGTGGGTAAGCACTCCATAGAGCTAGATACCCAACTGTTTATTTTTTATTACGAGGTCGTGGATCAGGCTAGTATGGAACTGGGGTCCTTTCGCCGCAGGAGGAACTGAATTTAAAGGACTGCGCCACATGGCCTGGCTGCCTTTTATTTTATCAGAGGTACTGCTTTTTAGTTTTGGTGGTGCTAGGGAGAGCCCAGAAACATGCACATGCTAAGAAAGTGCCCTACCGGTGGGCTACACGCCTCACACAATTTCATGACGGTGTTTACTTGTGGAGAGGAAGCCATCTTAAGTGACTCAGTTCTCTTTCCATGCGGTCCCATCTATCAAATTCGGATCATTATGCTTGCCGATCTTTGCCCATGGAGCCACTCTCCCCTCCCCCGATCAGCAATCTTAAGTTACACGATATGGGTGGGACACATAACATCGCACATTTCTATTAGTCGGATATTTTCATAACCATTTTAGGAACTCTGGAACCTTCTGGAAGGTAAAATGTGTTGTCCAGGAACATAGCACTATTCAGTGTCATTGCCTGTAAAGCACTCTCAAAACGCACGAGTCTGATTCCAAAGTCACCATTCATTCGACATGAGAAAGCGCGGGCTCTCTAGGACGCGGCCTCAGCGCTCCAAACCCCGACAGACAGACAGACAGACAGTCAGCAACGTCTCACTCACTCACCATTGGCGATGAAGTAATCCTCCATTGCACCCCCCAGCCACTCGGCCTTCTCCTGGCTGTGCACGCCCCCGAAGCCATTCTCCACAGCGATCTGTGAACACAGGCCCAAGCCAACCATGACGGCATGGAAACCGGAGTGGCGTGGTCTGCCCTGGCCTGGGAGGCTGCCGCCTACGCCGCCCAGCCGAGGCTCTGGCGCCTCGCCCGGCCAGCCCCTGTTCTGCCGCAGCCCTGATCGTGACCCCCCGCTGTGGCCCCACTCACCTGCAAAGCAGGCCAAGCATCTAGAGCCGCTCGGACAGCAGCTCCGAAGAGCTCTCGCAAGTCTTCTGCCGCGCCCGCCATCATCGTTTGGATCACGTGGGTCCCAGGCAGCCCAATTGCTCGGCAGACGTCGCCAGGCAAAACAAGCCAAAAACCAATTCTGGGAACGCAGATTCGTTTTCTGCTGACCTGGCAGCAAGACCAGAACAGTCGAAAATTCTGTCAGTGATAGATGACGTCACTTACCGCAGTAAATCCTGATAATTAAATTTGAACCTGGAGCCGAGGACTTAGGGAGCATAGCCGAAAAAAAGAGGGAGAGAGAAATAGGGAGAACTGAAGGGAGGAGGAAAGGGGGAGGAAGAGAGAGAATCTACAGTTGAGGGCCCTTTAGAGGTTCAATGAATAAAATCAATTGCCGCCATGCTTGATGACCTGAGTTTGGTCCCTAAGGTCCACGTGTTGGAACTCGAGAACCGACTCCTGCAGTTTTCCCTGTCCCCTCCACATGCTTCATGGCATGAACAGGTATGTGCATTCACATGCAATAAATAAATGTAATTTTTAAAAATTAAAACTACATTTCCAAACAGCATTTTAACACTTGTATAGAACATTGCCACCATAGCAGTCGAATATATTTTTGTCTTATTAATACAATATTTGTCTTCTCTCTCAAACCCCTAAACAACTACATTCCCCAGACTTCCTAAGAAGGTACAGGTAAAGGAACTGTTAATCCCAAAGATGGGAGGAGAAAAACCACTGATCCCCAAATCAGCATGGGCAATTTAACTAAAACAGGCAATTAATTAAAACATGCTTTTTTATTCATGAGTACGGGCTGCCTCCCCTAAGGTGAGATTTGGGAGCATTGCATGTGAGGCAGACGAGGACTTTTGGTTCAGGGCTAGGGGTTTGCAAATGGAGAAAATAGGTGGGGTCACAGGAGCAGAACAGAAGCATAACAAGTTAGTCATAACAACCTCCTGAAACATACGTGATTGCAGGGTTGGCATAAAGTAATCAGAAGAACAGGTGATCATAACAACCTTTTGAAACAAAGGTAGGGTTGCTTATAAATAACTTGGAAACAAAGACATGGTTGCTGCTTCCTGGAATGGGCAGTACAGACTACATTTGTAGTTAAGGTTACAGGTGGGGCATAGCCTAATCCTTGAGAAACAGATTTAATCATAAACAGGAATGGGCCTAGTTTGTCTTTACTATAAGATGGCTTTCAAGGCCAAGATGGAGGCAGGCTGGTTCTTCAGCACACACAGGACAGAGGAGACATGAAAGGTCAAACTAGGGCAAGTAGAAGAGGATATGGCTACTTTTGCTTTGCAAAGCAAAGAGAATGAGGAAGGGCACCAAACAGCAAAAGGGCACCATCGCTTCTGAGAGGGCAAAATCCAGACTCAGAGAACTGAGGGACTAAGACTTCCGGACAGGCAGACAGATAGGTAGAGATGCCATGACAAGATGAAAATGATGGTGAACTTCCAGGACAGAAGTTTGCTTCTCCACCTTCTAGCATGAGTGTCTTCCTTCTCACCCTGCTAACCAGAGATAAGCTTTCTGACTTAAAGGCCTTGTAGGCTTCTTCTCCTGCCAGTAGGGTCCCTGCTGACTGACCAGCTCAACAAAGTCAAGGCCAAATCAGGACATGTTACACAATAGTTGTGGGCCAATCAGCCATCCTGTCTTCAAACTGACCAACCCTAAATTAGAGGAGGAAGACATAAGCAACAACAACCAAAAGCCGACAAGGAGAAGCGGGCCTTCGCTTTCCCCATCTGTTTCGCTCTGGGTGCTTGCTGTATGCTGTCCTTCCTCACCCTGAAAGAAAGCTTTTGTTTCTTCACTGGGCTGCTTTGGCCTGATGTGATGTGTTTGAGAATTTCCCAGCTGTTACCTGTCGAGCTTGAGATGTTTTCTACTTTTTACTTCTTTAAGTGACAGAGAAAACAAACACAATCAAAAGCTGTTGTTTCAGAAAAGGGTTCCCAGGATAAGCAGGGAGAAAGCTCGCAAACACAGACCCGATGCCAGCCCCAGAGCCAGCCACCCACCGAGCTGTGAGCGTTCCAGCCCCCATGGGACTTGGCTGCTGTATGGAAGCCCTTTGAAAGAGCTTTGGTTTGGAAGCTTCAGCTACAGACAAATGAGGTCAAGGGATGTGGGACCGCCAAGCTGCCAAGGTTCTCATTCGTCACAGGGTCTGGTCAGTTCAGTGCCACTGAAGGCAGCAGTGGGCACAGTAGCTAAGAGTCGAACCTCACCAGGGAGCTGGTGGGAATGAACTTGGAGCAGGCATGCTTTCAGAAGAGGAGAGCTGAGGTAAGAGAGCTGCTCCCAGTCGGAGAACCAGAATGCACATTTTATCAGCACACTACACACACAAACATATTTTTTTATTTATGTGTGTGTGTTCTCTCCTTTCACCAAGTGGCTCTCTCTTCCTCTCTCTCTCTCTCTCTCTCTCTCTCTCTCTCTCTCTCTCTCTCTCTCTCTCTC
>NC_022026.1:56686432-56697766 GCF_000317375.1 Microtus ochrogaster
TCCTGGAACTAGCTCTGTAGACCAGGCTGGCCTCGAACTCACAGAGATCTGCCTGCCTCTGCCTCCCGAGTGCTGGGATTAAAGACGTGCGCCACCGCCCAGCACAGACGTAGCTTTTCTTTTCTCAAGGAACTTGAGTTTACACTGTGTAACCATGAGTGATATTGCATTCTGGCCCTCCTAACCCCACCCTCCTAAGTCCCAGCACTAACCATGCACTGCCACACCTAGCACAGAATACATTTTCCTGAAGTTCACAAGAACATTCTCCAAGACACACCAATATCATAGTCCAGACGGCAGAGCCCAGTAGGTTTTAGAGGACTAAGGGCTGACCATGCTGAGGTCCTAGACTTTTATCCATAGACCACAAAAGAAAAAAACTGAAAGAATACGAAGCAAAATGAAATTAGTAAGAGAAAGAAACTTGTGAAATCCACAAATTTGTGTAAACTTATACACTGCATTTTGTGGAAATAAAAATCAAAGAAAAAAATCAAAGAGAAATTGGAGAACACACTAAAATGAATTTTAAAAACCTAGCATACCAAAATTTATGTGATACAACTGAAGTACTTAGGGGACAAACTTTTAGCTTGAGACGAGAAAGTTCAAGCTGTAAATATTTGAAAAACATACGGGCCAGCACCACTCCCAGCAGCCCCAGTTCCCTCCCTGTCAGGTAAAGCCTTGACTCCACTGCGGGAAAGAGCTTCAGGATGGTCCAGCATTATGATTTGTTATGTCATAAAATCAGTGCTCTCTGATTTTATGACACGGCCATTATGATATATGTTAAGCAAAGTTAGCGCTTATTCAACTACAAGCATTTAGAGGGAGGAACGCTTAGGGAAGGAAGGGTTTGTTCTGCTGAACACAACAATAAAATGACTCCAAATGACGTTGGGCTATCCCCATAGATCAGTGTCTCACTCATCAGAGAAGACAGAGATTCCTATCTGGACAATCAATGTGTAAAGAGTGGGAGAGTTGGGGCTGGAGAGATGGCTCATTGCTTAAGAGTACTGACTGCTCTCCCAGAGGATCCGGGTTCAATTCCCAGCACCCACATGGCAGCTCACAACTGTCTGAAGATCCAGTTGCAGGGGATCTGACACCTTCACACCAATGCATATAAAATAAAGTTAAATAAGCCATAAATTAAAAAAAAAAGAGTGGGAGAGTTTTGTACACTCAGTCTTTTCTTTTCCAAATAGGTCTTCTCTGTGTAACAATCTGGCTGTCTTGGAACTCACTTTGTACACCAGGCTGGCCTTGAACTCACCTGCCTCTGCCTCCTGAGTGCTGGGATTAAAAGCATGTGCCACAATGCCTACCTTGGAATGCTCAGTCTTAAATGGGATGTCCTCATCAGAACTCCGCAGAAGAGGAGGCAAAAAGATTATAAGAGCCAGAAGAGATGGAAGACATCAAGGAGACAAGACCTTCGAGACACAGCAGGACCAATGCACACAGGAACTCACAGAAAGTGGGCAGCATACACAGAGCCTGTGGGAATCTAAGCCTGATGGGGTTCCAGTGTTTAGAGGGGAAATAGACACAAGCCCCCATTCCTAGTCCAGAAGGAATCTCCAATTGACACTTGCTCAGAAAGGAATGGGTATACAAAACACACTTAAGGACAGGCTCCACACCCAGCAGTAGATAGCCAAGGACAACAACAACAACAATGAATTCAACAGAATGTAGTCTTTTCTTCTCATATCGCTTTGTTTGGGCATTTTTGGTCTTCCTGGCCTTTTGTATGTGATGGTTTCTGATTTTGTGTTTTATGAGTTTCGTTTTTGTTGGGGGGTGGGGTGTATGTGTTTCTTGTGGTTTTTCTTTGTTTTTTGTTTGTCTTCTAATTCTATTTCGTTTGTATGTTTGTTTTCTAAACAGAGAAAGGAGAAAGAGTATCTGAGTAGAGCTGGGGGAGAGGAGACTGTGATCAGAAGGGATTTGCTGGTACTATGTGAACTCACATATTGGTTATTGTGGGTAAGAGTCAGAAGAAAGCATAAAAAGAAGCCAATATGACAAGCGATTAGTATTGAGTCGACAGAAGTAGAGAGGAATGTAGAAAGGAGGACTGTTGGGGGCAAAGGGAACAAGAGATGGGAATGTTTGTCTGAAGGTAGACTGGAGAGAGGCAGCTAACCACACACTGTCCAACAATGTAGCAGTGACCCCGTCTCTCAGGAGGCTGAGCTGCAGACATCCTGCAAACCATGCCAGTCTGGGTTCTTAGGGAGAGGAAAGAGGAGAAGGAAATATTAAGGAGAGACAACTGACAAAGAGAAACATGACAAGTGGCCATTTCAAAAGGATTCCTGCTGTGTCGGCAGCTTGACAGCCCAAGGCCTTCTGTGAACCACACTCTTGAGAAATTCAGACCAAGAGTCATGGGGCCATGGAGAAAAAGCATTGAATCAGATCCACATAGTAGTCAGCGAGCTGAAAACTTGGTAGGAACTAAAGACAATAGCAGAACTATTGCAGAGTTCAATCAGTTCATGGGACATTGGGGAAAACTGCACAAGAGTTTCCAAAGATGGAGCTTCGGGGCATCTTCCTTCTTATCCCAAAGCACAGCGTCCTTCCTTTTTAAACTAGCTCTCTTTCTCTCCCTCCTCCTCCCCCACGTGTGTGTGTGTGTGTGTGTGTGTGTGTGTGCGTGCCTGTGTGCGCGTGCGTGCAGACAAATGAATGCAGGTGCCTGTGGAGCACAGAAGGTGTGTCAGATCCCTGGCGGCTGGAGTTACAAGTGGCTGTGAGTCACCTGACATGGGTGCTGAGACCTGAGATCCCATCCTTCACAAGAGCAATATAGGTGCTTAGGCACTGACTCATTTCTCCAGCCCCAGGCGGTTCTGGTAGTGGCACTAACCTCTCTGTCTGTCTCCATCTCTCTTAGATTTTCATTTTTTTTCCTTCGGTTTTTTCTTTTGTTTTAAATTTAAGTTCTTACTTTTGAGATTATAGTATAGTTACATTTCTCCCCTCCCTTTTCTCTTGCTAAACTTTCCCATATACCCCTCGTTGCTCATCTTCAAATTCATGGCCTCTCTCTCCACTAATTATGATTGCATGCATCGATGTTTGTATATACACACATATATTCCTAACTATAACTTGTTCGGTCCATAAAATGTTACTTACGTTGGGAGGCAGAGGCAGGCGGATCTCTGTGAGTTCGAGACCAGCCTGGTTTACAAGAGCTAATTCCAGGACAGGCTCCAAAACCACAGAGAAACCCTGTCTTGAAAAACCAAAAAAAAAAAATGTTACTTACGCATATTTTCAGGGTTGACCATTTGCTGATCTCTTTAGCAGTTACAAGGTGCTTTCTCAGGATTCATCTGTCTGCACTTTTAAACTTTGTCTTTTCAACACCCAAATCTCCTTGCCCTCTCTGCTCCGTCTGCTGCCTGGAGAAGCAGTGACAATGACACTGCCCACATACCCCCATCCAAATCTCCTGCACTAAACACCTGAATCCAGCTTCACTCCAGTTTTCAGGACACATGTAGGACAAAACCAGGTTCTTTGATCTCTAGCCTGGTTCCTGGTAGAGGGTTTTGTTGTTTTTTTTTTTTTTTTTTAGATTTATTTATTATGTATACAATGTTCTGCCTGCATGTATACCTGAAGGCCAGAAGAGGGCGCCAGATATCATTATTGTAACCTTTGGCGTAGCAACCAGTGCTCTTAATATCTGAGCCATCTCTCCAGCCCCCTTCCACTGTAGAGATCTTATTCCTTATGAAACAGCAGGAGCTGGATGGATACTGTCTGGTTTCTCTTAGTATTCTTGCCTTCAAACTTCCATAAGAATGCCCCGTTCGAGGCAGAAGCAGGTGATTCTCTCTGACTTTGAGGCCAACGTGGTCGTCATAGTGAGTTCCAGGACACCCAGGGCTGTTACAGAAAGAAACCCTGTCTCAAAGAACTGAAACAAAAAGCAACGTCCCATAAAAGCTCTACTTATAGCATTCTCGGGCTTTTTTATTCCCCAACCCCAAACATTTTCCTATTTCACAAAGCAGCTCCAAATATCTAAGAAATATATAGTCAGTGTCCTGGGTTTTTTGTTTGTTTGTTTGTTTGTTTGTTTGTTTTTGTTTTTTGTTTTTCAAGACAGGGTTTCTCTGTAGCTTTGGAGCCTGTCCTGGAGCTAGCTCTTGTAGACCAGGCTGGCCTCGAACTCACAGAGATCCGCCTGCCTCTGCCTCCCGAGTGCTGGGATTAAAGGTGTGTGCCACCACCGCCTGGCATCCTACTTTGCTTCTATTGCTGTGATGAAGACCATGACCAAAAGCAACTCGAGAAAGAAAGGATTTATTCGGCTTACACTTCCATGTCACAGTCCATCTTGAAGGGAAGACAAGGCAGGAACTGAAGTCAAGAAACCTGAAGGCAAAACTGAGGAACTCAGGTAAAGTGAATGGCAGCCAAGATGGAAGTAACTCTAATGGAGGAGACGCTGACGCTGTTTGATTCTGGACCCTCAAAAGGACGTTTGGATGTTGAGAGGTGGTCAGCCTGCTGGGATCAACCCCCCACCTCACTCCCACCCCACCTTCACCTGTGAGCAGCACCAAGCGCTAAAAAGAGACTTGGAAGTGAACCCAGATGCAAACATGCAGACTTGCCAGGCCCTGGCTGACAGACTCAAACTGACAAGAAGAGACATTAAGCTTTGGTTGAATTTTCAGAGGAGCGTGATGAAGCGTCAAGCAGTCGTCCCCAGCTGAGGCACAGCGTATACGAGTCACGTGACAGAGCGCCAGGGCCAGAGAGGAGCAGCATTTGGTGCAGAGTGCTGCCTGGCATAGTGACACCTTGCAGCCGACTCGTGTTCCTCCCATACAAAGTAATACCTGGCAAATACCACCTTCCATCCTGGCCAACTACTCAGAGCCCCGAGGAGTCTTCCCAAAACACCAACCCTAGGCTTCCCGATACTTTGGAAGCCGTGAAGAAGCTCAAACTCTCTTTTGGGTACCAAAGCGCAGATGACACTTCGGAGGATCTCTGAGACTCTGCTGTCTGGGGATGACAGCGATGACAGCGATGACAGCCTCATAATCCCTCACTTCTCGCACGCCCATTTTGGGGGTTCTTATTTTATATCGTGGATGTTTTGTTTCTGGCCTGGGATTTGTAGCTTTTACCTCCCAGGTGCCGGGCTCCACCACAGGTATTGTAACTTGGTTGTTCCGGTTTCTTTTTTCTATTCCTATGAAAGTTTTTGGTGTAACATTCAGTTTTACTTTTGTGTATACTCCTTTAAGGGCATTTCATGCACCACCTTGCTCTTTTTGTCAAATGTTATTCAGCTTTCTTGTTGGTAGATTGATAATAAAGCTATTCATAGAAATTAAAAAAAAAAGAAGAAGAAGAACCTGAAGGCAAAAATTGAAGCAGAAGGCAAACAGGAACAGTGGTTTCTGGCTTGCTTTCCATGGTTGCTCAAGCTCATTTCTTATAGTTCCCATGACCATTAGCAAAGGGGCTGCATGGCCCACAGTGGGCCGGAACCTCCACATCAAAAACTAATCAAGAAAATCCAAGTTGCCTATGAGACGATCTGATAGAGGTATTTTTCTCCATCTGAGGATCGTTCTTCCCAGCTGACTTTAGTTTGTATCAAGCTGACGACAATCTAACAAGCAAAGCCGGGCAGTGGGGGCACACGCCTTAAATCCCAGCACTCGGGAGGCAGAGGCAGGCGGATTTCTGTGAGTTCAAGACCAGCCTGGTCTACAGAGGGAGTTCCAGGATTAGCCTAGCTTCATAGCTAATGGGAAACCCTGTCTCAAAAAAATAAAAGAAAGGAAGAAAGGAAGGAAGGAAGGAAGGAAGGAAGGAAGGAAGGAAGGAAGGAAGGAAAGAAAAAGAAAAAGCCAATCTAATAAGCCTAGCCGGGTTTCTCATGACAATGGCTCCCCATCTTCGTATCAGTTGTCTGTATTAGTTACTGTTTTCATTGCTATGACAAAATACCTGAGCAAAGCAGCTTCAAGAAGTAGCGCTTTGTTTTGGCTCACATTTCAAAGGTATAATCCGTGATGGCAGGCAAGGTATGGTGGCAAGTGTGGGAGATGCAGATGGCTGGTCATCCACACCCAGGAGGCAGACAGATGAAAACTGGTACCTCCTTGTTTCTCCTTTTCAGTCAGGGATCCTAGCCCAATGAAAGAAATGGGGTCTTCCTACTTGAACTAACCGAGTCTAGAAACCCACTCACAGACACACCCAGAGTTGTTTTTCTCCCTAGGAGGTTCTAGATCTTGTCAAGTTGACAATCATATGAGCCATCAAAAATAGTCAGCACCAATAAATAAATGAAGTTCAGCAGGAGGCCATACCCCTGCAACCCTAGTGCTCAGGAAGCAGAGGCAGGAGAACCCTGAGTTTTAGGCCAGCCTGGTCTATGCAGTGAGATCCTACCTGAGCACCATCACCAAGTTTAGGTACAGTTAGCTAGGTCCTCTGTGCAGAATTTTACAGGCTACAGCCAGTTTATTTTGTTTTGAGACAGAGCTTCTCTGTGTAATAGCCCTAGCTGTCCTGGAATTCACTCTGTAGACCAGGCTGGCCTCAAACTCACAGAGATCCACCTGCCTCTGCCTCCTGAGTGCTGGGATTAAAGGCACGTGCCACCACACAAGGCTCAGGCTACAATGTGTTTTGTTTTTTGTTTTTTCTAGACAGGGTTTCTCTGTAGCTTTTAAGCCTGTCCTGAAACTAGCTCTTGTAGACCAGGCTGACCTCAAACTCACAATGACCCACCTGCCTCTGCCTCCTGAGTGCTGGGATTAAAAGCATGCACCACCACCGCCCAGCTTCAGGCTACAATTTTGTATGGCACGTGGTTCCTCTTCCAAGCTCACGTAATTGTAGGTGTAGAGATAACACCCTCAAATCCTGGGAGCTGTCTTTCATATGACTCTCCCCGGGAGGGTCATGTGAGACTCTCCAGGAGGGTCATATGACTGACTTAATGCTAATGTGACTTAAACAAGAAAAACAATTCTCTATAGAACAGGTAGGTCAGCTATAGAACGAGGAAATGATGATTGGAGAGTGGTATGCTTGGACTGGAATTTGAGGAGATGGTTCATTTTGCTGAGAACAAGGATTTAGATGTCACCATGGCAACCAGAGCTTGACTTGGCCAGAAGATAAATTTGCTTATGAAGAAGCTGAGCCTAACAGTAAAGGATAATATATATGGGGCATCTATAGCTAAGTCTTAAGCATCCTGGAGAGCCCTGGGAACTCTCAACTGGGGTCCTCAAACAGATCCTAAGGTACAGCTCCATAGAGTTCATGTTTTTCCAGATTAAGTCCCAAACTGAACCCAGAAGAAAGTATACATGGGCCCAAGAAAACTGCTGGGGAAAGGTTACTGTCCTGATTCATCAGAGTTCTTTTCTCTACAGGAGTTTATGATAGAGCTGGGCGATGGTGGCGCATGCCTTTAATCCCAGCACTTGGGAGGCAGAGGCAGGCGGATCTCTGTGAGTTCGAGACCAGCCTGGTCTACAGAGCTAGTTCCAGGACAGGCTCCAAAGCCACAGAGAAACCCTGTCTCGAAAAACTAAAAAAAAAAAAAAGAGAGTTTATGATATGAGGACCCTGGAGCTCCTACTGTACTGTATTTGAGAGCAGCCTGAGCTACTTACTGAGACACAGTCTCAAAAAGCAGAGCAGTCTTCTTTTGAGTGTATCATAGGTTCATCGCAGAGCACACTTAGCCTCTGGTTGGGCATCCTTATGCCGTGCGTAAACTGTAGAGCTATCCACAATGCTAAGAGCATGCATCATATAAATGACCACCTTAAGTTCAATCCCTGCCATCTCCCAGCTAAACAACTTCCAGGGAGCAACATCTCCCTCTCTATGAGCCCCAGTTTCCTTAGTGAACAAGCAGGGGACATCCACACAAATATCACAGGGTTGCTGTGAGGATTACCCAAAGAATTTATTCTGATTAAATGTCATAGTTATCAGTAGAGACGTGAGGCTGGGCTAGACTTCTGCCAGTCTTGACAAGATGATTTTCAAGGGGGTATTTTTCCCAGATTAGTACTCCAAATTCTAATGAAGGAAGTATCAGTAATTCAAGTTATTTTTTAATTTATAGGTGGGCCCTATTAGGTTACGGCGGGATAATAGGTCTATTGTAAACCAACATTTGACACAAACATAATTTCTCCTACTATTTGCTATCGGGAAATAAATGGCGCTTGGAGACAGAGGCATGTGAATAAAATGTTGGCCAGCCTAAGAACAGTGAAGACACACAGGTACTCGATTCCTCCCCACTTAGAAAGTTGTGTAAGATTCCAAGCAAGTGACCCTGGCAAGTTCTCCAGCGGGTGGGGGACCATGACAGGTAACAGAATAGGCCATGCAGATGGAGATTGAGTATGGAGTCTTATTTGAGAAGAGGGTATTGGGAGGGTAGGGGGAAGGAGGAAAGGGAGAGAGACAGAGACAGAGACAGAAAGAGTGAGGGAAGGAGGGGGAGAGAAGGAAAGAGGCCTACCCTCTTGCCTAGGTGGGAAGAGAGCAGTTAGGAGTGGGTGGAGTTTGTCTCTTAAAGAGACAGGACACCATCTGCTCAAAATGCACTGTGCCAGGGTGTTCCTGGATACTAACATTCCTCACTTCTTACTAAAAAGGTGAGGAGTTAGGCATGGCAGGTTAAGGGGGGGGATGAGGACATTGAGGTCTCGAGACTGCTTACTGCTGACTTGGGGTGGGGGGACCATGAGACAGCTGGGGTGTTGTCACATCTTGGGGTAGCTGGTTTCTTCACTGCTGTCCAGGCTCTGTGGAACTGTCCAGTGTCTCTTGGACCCAGCAAAGTGCTGGCAGAGCAGAGGACAAAGTTAAGTTTAGGGAAAAAAACCTTTTTCTTTGGGTCTTGGTGTTTGAGGGCTGTCGGGGTCCAAACCCAGCCCCAACATAAACTACCTCTCTCGACCAGCCTGGAGGCAGGGGATTACAGACACAACTCACATGACTTTATTGAGAGGGAGATTCTCAGTGATCCCTCATGAAATCCTAAATTCACATCCTGAAAAATTCCTCTTGTTTATGCTTTAAACAACCTTTATACCAAAACATAAACTGAGGGGGAGATTCACTAGCATTCTGTTTCCTAGGTAACTGGGAGAATGACTCTGGTCACGTCCACACCTTTGGCCACACCTTTCTATGCCCATTTTGTCACGTCTCCCTATCTTCCTGCTCTGTATGCCAGCTCTGTCACGTAGGCCTAAATTAGCATCTCTAACCCAGGTGTCCTCCAAATTACGAAGGAGCAGAACAACATCCCGACCCTTTGTTAGTGTAGCGACAGCCTGTCTGGAAGGCGACCTCAGGTGCGAACTATGGCTTGAGAGCCTGGCTGCCATATCATATAGAAATATGGGCCTACAGAAGGGGAGGGTGTCAGGACCAGGGAAAGCTGGGAAGACTGCGGCTGCTTAGGGGCTGGTAATTGAGGGAGAGATGCATCTATCTAACCTGTCCAAGTCGGCTCTCTGGAACTTAAAAGAATTTTTTGAGTTTGTGGAAACTTAAGTTTTAGACAGTTTTTGTACTGAAATTTGTTCTGTAGGAATGGCAGTGTACTCATGTCAGAAATGATGGTGACAGATAATTTTCGCACAATGAGAACTATCTTTTAGGTCTATAGTTAGAAAACGAACAAAGAACTTAAAATCTTGATCTTGCAGTATAGTAGTGGCAGTACTCTGACAGAGCTAGATTAATACCTTATCAGAATTTTATAGATTAATGTTAAGACTATGAACAGCAGCAGACTGAGAGAGAAATCTGATAACTTGCATTTCAACACCTTAATATACTTTCTTATATTCAAAAACGTTTTTATCCTCAGACCTTTATAATGTGCAGGCACACATATTAACTTGCATTTGTACACCTTAAAACACCTCCTTAGACCCTAAAACATTCTTAGACCCTCACATCTTAAGCTCTAGTGTCTTTACATAAATAAACCTTAAAGAACATGTTTTTTCCCCATCATCATGACATTACCTTAACACACAGGAGAAATCTGTTTTATGAGTTTATCTCTTTTTTCAGTCTGGTAACAAGGTAAGAGAGTGAGGCCTATGATTTTTGAATTTTACACAGAGAACTGAGAAGTCAGGAGAGCTCCCAGTTGTCAAACAACATCAGAGATCTTGAGAAGAATAAATTTTACTTGAGTTATTGATTTAAAAATGGCTTAAACCGGGCAGTAGTGGTGCACACGTTTAATCCCAGCACTCAGGAGGCAGAGGCAGGAGGATCTCTGTGAATTCGAGGCCAGCCTGGTCTACAAGAGCTAGTTCCAGGACAGGCTCCAAAGCTACAGAGAAACTGTGTCTTGAAAAACAAAAACAAAAAACAAACAAAAATGACAGACTTCATTGGCTACCTAGACAGCCATTTCCCAGGGTCTTCCATGGCCATTGAAGGTAGGGGCTTCAGGGCTGGCAGTGTGGAGCCTGACAGGTTTTAGAAGATCCTGTGGTTTGGGGTATGTAGGAATAGCAGCCTACCCCGAACAACCAGGCAGTCGGTTCCTCAGTGTCCTGTTGTCCACAGTCTGAAGAGGATTGCAGCAGCTAGGGTGAAAGGCAGCTTTGCTCAGTGTCTAGCGCTTTCACTTGAAGCTCATCTGTCTTTTATCTTCTTTGGAGGAAATGGGGTTGCTGTCAGGAGCCAACCTGTCTCTCTGTTACGAAAAGCCTTTTAATTGTTAAACATTTAAATGTCATATTCTTCAGATCTCTGAGCACTTGGGGGCTATCTATTAGGTATATGAGTTATGGCTACAGTATAGTATCTAGCTGGACATTTGGATCCAAATTGAGAGGTTGACTACAACTGTTTTTTGTTTGTTTATTTTAAGGTTTATTTATTTATGTAGTATATAGTGTTCTGTATATAGTTTAGTATATAGTCTTCTGCACACCAGGAGAGGACACTAGATCTCATTACAGATGGTTGAGAGCCACCATGTGGTTGCTGGGAATTGAACTCAGGTTTCTAGAAGAACAGCCAGTGCTCTGAACCTCTGAGCCATCTCTCCAGCCCCCAACTACAACTGGTTTTAACTTAACAGATCAGATTTATGTTTGAGAATGTTAGCTTTTGTTCAACTGAAATAGATCTTTATAACCTTAAATCTTATCGTTATATAGAATTTATTTTATTTTATTTATTTATTTTTTTTGGTTTTTCGAGACAGGGTTTCTCTGTGGCTTTGGAGCCTGTCCTGGAACTCGCTCTGTAGACCAT
>NC_022026.1:56697866-56699752 GCF_000317375.1 Microtus ochrogaster
GGCTAAAATCTTTTTTTTTTTTTCGAGACAGGGTTTCTCTGTGGCTTTGGAGCCTGTCCTGGAACTAGCGCTGTAGACCAGGTTGGTCTCGAACTCACAGAGATCTGCCTGCCTCTATAGAATATATTTTAAAGCAGAGTTGAATCACCTAGACAGTATGTTGTAACAGATCTAACCATATATTTATCATTACTTAAAAGTGTTATGGAGAGGCAGGTGGATCTCTGTGAGTTTGAGGCCAGCATGGTCTACAAGAGCTAGTTCCAGGACAGGCTCAAAAGCTACAGAGAAACCCTGTCTTGAAAACTAAAAATGTTATGGTAAAAGTAAGATGCAGCAGGTCCCAAGACCATGCCGCAGGTCACCAAAGTGGTGGCAGGCAGTGGGCTGTGGGTCCTGAGAGCAGCCAGTCCCAGGCAGGGATGGCTCAGTTCCCCAAGTGGCTGCAGTGGGTCATGAAGGGCAGTGGGTCCCAGGCAGGGAGCCACATGGTGGGTGAGAGACCTTGATGGGGCAGCCAGTCTCACAAGGAGAGACAGATGGATGGACATACCAGAAGACCATGCACAGGTCTCCAAAGGTGACTGGTCCCAGGCAGGGAGCCACACAGCAGGCGAGAGACAAATGAATAGGCACACCATACAGAGTGAGGTTGGATATTTATTTAGTGGGTTATGGAGGGGAAAGGGGAGAAAAGGAGAGAGAGAGAGAGGAGAGAGAGAGAGAGAGAGAGAGAGAGAGAGAGAGAGAGAGAGAGATAAAGAGAGAAATAGAGGGGGGAGGAGAGGAGCCACAGCAGCAGTTACTTCCCTGGGAGAGAGACAGAAAGAGGGAAGGACTCAGACTGGAAGCTGAAGATCAGCTTGCCTCAGAGGACAGAGGAGGGAGTAGGTGTGGCTTGTCTCTTAAAGGGACAGTGCAGACATTACAAAAAGTATATACTAATTTAAAATATTTGAGACTTATTGCTTTTTTTTAATCTAAAAGGTGATACAATGAGAATAGTTTAAAATATGCGCAGTTTAAGTTATAAAACTATACTAGTTCCATTACGTGCTCTACTTACTACACACGACAGGAACTAGGCTGATCATTTTAAAACATACAAACACAGACATAGACCTGGGGACACGGGTCATTCTTGAGACAAGAATGCCAAGAATGCCCACTTAACTGTGTTCAGGGGCAGCTTATATAGGGCTCTGGCCATGCCCCAGCTCTCAGGATCTTTCAGCTGCAGACTCATCAGAACCCACTCTCTGCAGCTGCAGCCCCACCAGCCTGCCATCAGGGCCTCGTGCTCAGAGCAGCTGTGGGCTGCTCAGAGCAGAGGAAAACAAGTTGTTTATGAGAAATTCAGGGTCTGGTGGTCCGCAGTCCCCAACGTAAGTTGCATACAGAGATACACATAGAGGGTTAATGCTAGCTTATGTTCACCATAAAGTTAAGAGAGAGAGAAAGGAAAGTGGAGAATCAAAGTTGCAGATTCCTAGCAGGTGGCAGTGGACACAGACACTGTAGGTTGGCAGACAGGTGAGTTGGGTCCCTGCAAGCTGGAAGAGCTAGCAGGCAGCAGGCAGCAGGCACGTGGTCATCCATAGCAAAGATGGTGGTGAGGTCATCTGACTTGCCCTTGGCCAAAATGGTGCCTGTCCATGTGTTTCAAGGCACTGAGAAACCACATGCTTTTTAGAGCAGTTGTGCAACAGACATTCAAGGTGCGTAACACATACATTTAAAACAGAATCATATCTGAGTGGCCACACCATTCACACATTCTTTTTTTTTATATTTTTTGTTTTTTCGAGACAGGGTTTCTCTGTGGTTTTGAAGCCTGTCCTGGAACTAGCTCTGTAGACCAGGCTGGTCTCGAACTCACAGAGATC
>NC_022026.1:56699852-56700966 GCF_000317375.1 Microtus ochrogaster
AGGCTGGTCTCGAACTCACAGAGATCCGCCTGCCTCTGCCTCCCGAGTGCTGGGATTAAAGGCGTGTGCCACCACCGCCCTGCAACACACACATTCTTTTCATACATGAACTAGACAGGAAAATTCCCCAGCATACGCTGCCAGCACATAGTCGGGTGGAAAAGAGAGACCCACCCTCTGGGCAGAGACAGGATTCTGGGAACAGTGAGGATAGGACAGATATATGAGAGAGAGATTTTGAACAGGAGAGCAGAACAGAACATTTCCAGGTGGAGAAAGGATCCTGCCCCAGACAGGCTTAGCCCTGGTAGGAGGCAGTGGGAGGCTGCCGCTGGCAGTCAGGAGAGAGTCAGACAAGTGAAGAAACAGGGAAAAGAGCAGAGGCTGCAGTTTCAACCACGGTTTACTGGCGGAACGTACAGTGCTAATAAGCAGGCATATGATTTGATTTAGGAGAAATGGAAGTGGCACAGTTTTCATGAGGTAGAAGAGAGAAGATCCTGGTGACTGAACTCCAGCATCCCAGAGGTTCAGCATGGATTGTGGTTCAAACTGGCCTTGGGTAGTTACCTACAAGATCCAGAGGCACAAGATCCAGGTGAGCACAAGCCATACCCCTATGTTGTCATGTGGGGTTGGGGGCCCCGAGGGCTTTAAGCCCCATAGGCATGTGGTTGACCAGTACTGGGTCTTTTTGTGTGAGAAGCTAGGGCTTAAAAGCTCCTGGAATTCCTAACTGTTGGGTCTTATCCATCATGACATTCATGACCTCACATTCTACCTCTAAGAACTTCATGTGAGGGCGTTAATCAAAGATTAATACTCAGCCGGGCATTGGTGGTGCACACCTTTAATTCTAGCACTCAGGAGGCAGAGGCAGGCAGATCGCTGTGAGTTCGAGGCCAGCCTGGTCTAGAAAAGCTAGTTCCAGGCTGGAGAGATGGCTCAGCGGTTAAGAGCACTGATTGTTCTTTCAGAGGTCTTGAGTTCAATTCCCAGCAACCATATGGTGGCTCACAACCATCTGTAATAAGATCTGGTGCCAATTTCTGGCCTGCAGGATCACACGCAGGCAGAACATTGTATATATAATAAATAAATAAATCTTTAAAAA
>NC_022026.1:56702410-56713346 GCF_000317375.1 Microtus ochrogaster
CACACACACACACACACACACACACACACAAAGGTTACACAATGAAAGGGAAGCCTGAAGAATGTGGTTTTTGGGTTGCTGTGGTTAAATGAAGGCACACTAGCTATTGTTCACTCCCAATTTACTCAAGTGATGATCCATGGACCAGCAGCATTAGGATCACCTGGGAGCTTTAGTAGGCTGAAAGGCTCTCAAGCCTCACTGACTCAGAAACTATGGGATAATAAGATTCCAAGGTAATTTTTTTTTTGGTTTTTCGAGACAGAGTTTCTCTGTTTAACATCACTAGTTGTCCTGGAACTAGCTCTTGTAGACCAGGCTAGCCTTGAACTCACAGAGATCTGTCTGCCTCTACCTCCTGATGGATCCTAGAGTCCAATCACCGAGGAGGCCCCCCCCAGAGATTATCTCTCACCACCACAGCTGATGTAAAAGCATGAGGATTTTGTTAATTCTGTCATGACAGGGTCTTCCAGCAGTCGGGAGGCTAGAAGACCCTGAATGTCTGGTACAGGCTATTTAAAGGGAAAAAACCACAGAAGGAAGGGGTGTCTGGAGGTTGTTCTGTAACTATTATGATTGGCTTATTCAAAAGAGCTATTACCAATAATTGGCAGGAGAGTGGTTGCCAGATCAGATGAGGTAAGGGAACATCTGAGGGTCACGTTGCCTCTTCCCAGGACCTTAGTCAAAACATCAGTAACTGAGTCAACACCTAAGGATTATCTTGTCCCTATTCAATAACTGAGTTCTATTTTGGAGAACATTCACAAGGACTCAGGGAGATGATGGAAAGTTCCCAACATCTCAGTATGTGCATGTATTATGTCCTTGGTTCCCAGGGGAGGAGGGAAAGTACTGAGAGGGTTCAGAAATGGCTTCAGAATTGTCTGAAAGTTTTACACTTCCAAGTGCTGTGATTAAAGGCGCGTGCCACCACCACCAGTTTTCAAGGTAATTTGTATGCTCATTAGAATTTAGAGTTGTACTACCTTAATCTAAACTTGCTTGGGGCATGTGCCCATCTTTGACTAGAGACCAGAATACCACAACTGACAGTCTTGACAGATTATATCCAATAGGAAGAAATTATCATTTATATATCCCAAATAAGGTCTGGAGGTATAGACCAATTGTAGAACACCAACCTTTCACAAGGTTCTGGATTCCATCCCCAGCACCAGGGAATAAGACAGTCTTCCACCAGAGATGGTGGCTTGCACACAGTCCTGGAACTCAAGGGATAGAGGCAGGAAGATCTCCAGTTTCAGGCCAGCCTGTGGTAGACAGTAGAATCCTGTCCAAAAAAAAAAAATTGGTCAGGTGGTGGTGACGCACACCTTTAATCCTAGCACTTGGGAGGCAGAGACAGGCTCATCTCTTGAGTTCTAGGTCAGCCTGGTCTACAGAGTGAGTTCCAGGACAGGTTTCAAAGCTGCAAAGAAATTCTGTCTCGAAAAGCCAAAAAAAAAAAAAATCCCCAACATGATTCTGTTGTCAAAAGAATGCTGAGTGGCTGAGGCTGAGGAGCAAGAATTGCATAAATGACCCCAATCTTGTTCTTCTTTGGGTGAATGAGGTTTGGGAGATACTTTTTTTCTGAATTAAAACTTAAAAACAGCAATAATAAACCCTTGTGTATGTTAGGTATATTTCTTAAGACGAGCCTCTCTGCCAACACAAATAATTCCAATCAGAGCAAATTACACCGAATAAAAGATGCCCATGTTTAGTGCAGTGCTCCCCGGTGGCCCGGGAAAGCATGGCAAGGGGAAGAGAGCTGGGGAGACCATGAAAAACCCGAGACTACATGTTCTTTTCTGGCGGGCAGCCTAAATAGCTGTGGTAGTGGTCCTAACCCTCCCTGGGAGGCGTCACTGCTTGGCGGGCTTTCTCGGTGGTGGAGTCCGGACTAAGGCAACTCCCAGGGGAGGGGACTTGAAATGGAGCCTCCTGCTCCATTGACACTCCAAGGATGGGTGCCAGGGGCTGGGTGATGCTCCCAACCCAAACACCCCAGACTTCTTGGATATAGGGATGTCAGGGGGCTGGGGTCTCACTTTCAGCCAAACAGTGTATTCGTCCGATATGGACTCTCCTCCTATTGTTGAAGGCAACAATTCTTTTCCTCAAGACAAGGAATTTCAGGGGTTTGAAAGACATGCCCCTCAACTCTAGGACTGTATCCTAGAGAACAGGACGAGTGAGAGTTTATGATGACCAAACATCTTCCAGTGCCACAGAACAAACAATGTCTCCTGAGAAAAGCAGTATGCCAGGAAAGGTGGCCAGATAGGCCGGCAGAGTTGGATGGAAACTGAGTAGGGCTCAATAGTGACATGTTGTGGCAGTGACATACAATGACAGTCGTGGCGGTAGACCATCCCTCAGTCCCCACCCCTTTGTATCTGTCTGGGCAGCCTCCATTTTCAGCGTGCATAAATTGCTGGATACATCGAAGGAAGGAAGAAGCCAAGAGCACGGTAATGGACAGCTTGTTAATCTGGTGAATAAAAGTCCAAACCTGTTTACGGTTTTCATTGAATTGGAGAAATATGAAACTATGAATATATCATCTTCAAAAGTTGAAGAACTGTTCATCAGCCCATACGTTCATTCAGTTGTTATCTTTCTCTTCCCAAGCAGAATACATGGAGAGTAGAGAGACTCAGCTTGTCTTATTTCTCCTCACCATCCCAGAACCTGGTACATGGTAGCTGTTCAATAGATATTTTGATTTTGTTTGCTTAAATTTTTAAAATTGTATTTTATGTGTATGGGCATTTTGCCTGAATGTGTGTGGCCGAGACTGGCCTAGAACTGGTGGCAATTGTTGGAAGGAGCTGCTTGTTTGTCCCGGCCACCCCGAACCGAAATGATCACACAGAAACTGTATTAATTAAATCACTTCTTGGCTCATGAGTTCTAGCTTCTTATTGGCTAACACTTACATGTTAATTTAACTCATTTCTAGTAATCTGTGGCTTACTGGGTAAAGTTGTGGTGTCTGTCTTCAGCAGGGCTATATGGCTTCTCTCTGACTCTGCCTTCTTCCTCCCAGTATTCAGTTTAGTTTCCCCCTACCTAAATTCTGCCCTGCTGTCCAATGTTCTGCCTGCATGACAGACGAGGGCTCCAGATTTCATAATAGATGGTTGTGAGCCATCATGTGGTTACTGGGAATTGAACTCAGGACCTCTGGAAGAACAGCCAGTGTTCTTAACCTCTGAGCCATCTCTCCAGCCCCCACAAATACATGTTAAATGAATGTGATAGGTGCTTCAATATTCTAAGAAGAAGTAATATAAGACATTGACAGTTGTACAAATCCAAAAGTAACCAAGTAGAACCTAATAATGTTCCTTTCCCTTCTTTACTGCAGTAGCAGTTCGCTTCCGCTGGGGGCTTCCCTGAGCTGCCTCCAACACTGCCCAGGACTGTTTCCCTGCTTCTGCCCTTTTCTATGATAGGCTCCTCGTTCAGCACTGTTTTCCTAAAAGTCCTGACTTCATTTAATGCCACCACCACCATTCCTAACTCTCCCTTACCAGAGCCAGTGGCCCTTAAATAGTTCTTGCAAGGGGAAGAGCCTCCTAGTGACTTCTGTTTTCCATTTCTCTCCTTCCAATCTTTAGTATACTGTGCTATGGTCTACTTGAGGATTCATTTTGGAAACAGTATTGTACAGCTCAGGCTAGCCTAGAATTCTCTATGTATCCCAAACTGACCTCAAACTCCCGCTGCTTCTTGCTTCTGACTTTGAGTGACGGAGTTAAAGGTCTGTGCCACTATACCTGGCAAGGATTGATTGATTGCTTGATTGATTGATGCATTTACTTGCTCACAATACTGTTGGTTCCCCCATATCCACAAGTATAACATTTGAGAATCTGATTAACTATAAATCAAAAACTATTCACTTTGATGGGGGAGAGATGAGGAAAGGGAAGGTGGGGGTAAGGGGAGGCAATGCTCAAATGGGTCTTTGTCTCAGAACAGCAGAACCAAACAAAGAAAAGAAAACTTAGCTGTTGTGGATACATACAATGTAGTAAGACCCCAGTGGTTGCACCTGTACTGAGCACATAATTTTCCCCTGAAGGATAGAGCTTTACTCAGCTGGGAAGCAGGTAGGCTAAGGCAGGTCTTCACCTCTCCCGCCATTCCTCCAAATTAAACACCCTGCCCCCACCCTCAGTCTCCTCTCCAGCTGGGCAACAGAACACCTGCTACAGCCTCCCTTCCCCCTACCCCTCCAGGGGATGACACTTATCTTCCCCTCCAAACTCCTTACCCCCAATCATTGCTTTGTCCCAGCCTCCCACTCCAGCAGGCACCCCCTGGGAACCCACAGGCCACTCTAATCAGGAAAGCAGGTATGCTGCCGGCAGATCTCCACCTCTCCCCCCATTCCTCCCAGTCCATCCCCCAGTCTCATCCCCAGCTCTGGAGCAGACCTTCTGCTGTGGCCTCTCCTTATTCTCCACCACATTCCCAGTGGACTAAGCAGACCCTAGTGAAACACCCTGCTTTCCTCCCTCGGATGAACCCTCTCAACCCCTTCCCAGGCCATCCCCACTCCTAAATGTCAGCTTCCAATACCCAGAAACATGTTTTACCTGAAACCACCTGTGACCAAACCTATCAGAACCCTAAACTAATTTCATACCAGGCAACACACAGCAACCACACTCTCCTAAGAGCCACAGAAAAAAAACAGAAACCAAGGAACAAAACAACCACCCACCAAAGAAAGACTGGATATCAGCACCTAAATTTGAATTCAGCCCAATCCTGGGCCGAGACACCAGTGTAAAAACACAAACAATAACAGACAGGACCGTATGTCTCCACTAGAGCCCAGCAACCCTAAGATAGCAGGCCCTGAATATTCCAACATAGCTGAAACATAAAAAAAAGACCTTAAATGACCGGGGTGGTGGCGCACGCCTTTAATCCTGGCACTCAGGAGGCAAAGGCAGGCGGATCTCTGTGAGTTCGAGGCCAGCCTGGTCTACAAGAGCTAGTTCCAGGACAGGCACCAAAGCTACATAGAGAATCCCTGTCTCAAAAAACTTTTAAAAATACCTTAAATTAAGAAAAATAAAAAATAGCCGGGCAGTCGTGGCGCACGCCTTTAATCCCAGCACTCGGGAGGCAGAGGCAGGCGGATCTCTGTGAGTTCGAGGCCAGCCTGGTCTACAAGAGCTAGTTCCAGGACAGGCTCCAAAGCTACAGAGAAACCCTGTCTTGAAAAACCAAAAAAAAGAAAAGAAAAATAAAAAATAATAAATGAAATGTCGTTATGAGTAAGATATAGGTCCTTAAAGAGGAAATAAATAAATACCTTAAAGAAATCTATGAATACACAAGTAGTGGAAGGAAATGACTAAAACTGTTAGTAACCTAAAAATGGAAATAGAATCAATAAAGAAAACCCAAACTGAGGGAAATCTGGAAATAAAAATTTAAGAACTTGATCAGGAATGACAGAGGCAAGCTTCATCAACAAAATGCAAGATATGGAAGAGAAAATCATAGGCATTAAAGACACGATAAAAGAAATGGATACTTTGCTCAAAGAAAATATTACATCTAAAAAACTCCTGGCGTAAAGCTTCTGGGACACTATGAAAAGACCAAATTTAAGAATAATAAGAAGAGAAAAAGGAGAAGAAACCCAGCTCAAAGACCCAGAAAATATTTTCAACAAAATCATAGAAGAAAATTTCTTTCCCTAACCTAAAGAAGATGCCTATCAAAGTACAAGAAGCTTGCAGACTAGCAAATAGATTGGACCAGAAAAGAAAGTCCCCTCAGTCCATAGTAATCAAAACACAGAGAAAGAATATTAAAAGCTAAAAGGGAAAAAGCAAAAGTAACATAGAAAAGCAGACTTCTCAATGAAGACTCTAAAAGACCAAAGTGCCTGAATAGATATGCTACAGAGACCACAGATGCCAGCCCGGACTACTATACCCAGAAAACTCAGCAAAATTTCAATCACAATTGAAGGAGAAAATAAGACATTTCATGATAAAACCAAACTTAAACAACATCTGTCTTCAAATTCAACCTTAGAGAAGGTGTGTTGTGCTTTGAGGAAAAATGACCCCCATAGACTCATGT
This sequence comes from Microtus ochrogaster, assembly GCF_000317375.1. NCBI lineage: Eukaryota > Metazoa > Chordata > Mammalia > Rodentia > Cricetidae > Microtus > Microtus ochrogaster. Next base: position 56,708,540 of record NC_022026.1, read on the forward strand.
GTTTGAATACTTGGTTGTAGAGTGTGGCACTGTTAGGAGGTGTGGCCTTGTTGAAAGAAGTATGTCACTTTCTCTGGCTGTAATGTAGAACTCTCATTCCCTTCTCCAGCACCATATCTGCCTGCATGCTGCCACAATGATAGTGGTCTCAATCTCTGAACTGTAAGCCAGCCCCATTTAACTGTTTTCCTTTATAAGAATTGCTGTGGAGGGCTGGAGAGATGGCTCAGAGGTTAAGAGCACTGACTGCTCTTCCAGAGGTCCTGAGTTCAATTCCCAGCTACCACATGGTGGCTCACAACTGTCTGTAATGCCAAGATATGACATTCTCACACAGACATACATGTAGGCAAAACACCAATGCACATAAAATAAAAATAAATTAATTTAAAAAATGCTGTGGTTGCTGGGCAGCGGTGACACACACCTTTAATCCCAGCACTTGGAAGACATAGGCAGGTGGATCTCTATGAGTTCGAGGCCAGCCTGGTCTAAAAAGCAAGTTTCAGGACAAGTTTCAGGACAGCTAGCACCATCACATAGAGAAACCCTGTCTTGAAAAATAAAAAATAAAAAAATAAAGAACAAAGAAAACAAAGAATTGCTGTGGTCATGGTGTCTCTTCACAGCAATAGAAACTCTAAGACGACTGCTAAAACAAAATAATCACAGACCAGCAAATCAACAGAAGGGACACCTCCCCCACGCAAGCGTGCACAAACACACACACACACAAAACCAACCAGGAATTAACAAACACTGCTCACTGATATTTCTCAACATCAAGGGTCTCAATTCGCCAATAAAAAAAAAGACACAGACTACCAGAATGGATGGGAAAACAGGATCCATCCTACTGCTGCATTCAAGAAACACTTTAACATCAAGGATAGACATTATCTCAGCATAAAAGGATAGAAAAAGATATAAGCAAATAGACCTAAAAAACAAGCTGGTTTAGCCATTTTCATATCTAACAAAATAGATTTGAAACTAAAACAAATCAGAAGAGATAGGGAAGGACACTACATACTCATCAAAGGGAAAATCCACCAAGAGGACATTGCAATTCTTTTTGTTTTGTTTTGTTTAGTTTTTTTGTTTTTTGAGACAGGGTTTCTCTGTATCTTTGGAGCCTGTCCTGAACTAGGCCTTGTAGACCAGGCTGGCCTCGAACTCACAGATATCCACCTGCCTCTGCCTCCTGAGTGCTAGGATTAAAGGTGTGTGCCACCACCACTTGACAATTGAGATTTTTTTTGAAATAAGGTTTCATATTGGCCTGGAGCTCACTATGTAGCCTAATGTGACCTCAAACTCTTGGCAGTTCTCCAGCCTCGGCCTCCTGAACGTTGGGGTGGGCGTGATTCACCACACTTGACTCATCTCAATTCTTTAAAGTGTAGGAGAGGGGACTGAGACCGGAGCACAGCCCTGGAGCCTTCGTCTAACAGACTTAAGGCCATAGGTTTGATCCCCTGAGCCACAAAACAGGCACATTTTAGATTACATGTATCTTGTCACAATTAAAAAATGTGTTAAAAGCAGGGCTGCTCTACAGAGCCGTTTCTGGTCCCTGCCATATGGGACCACGTTTGTGCCTCTCTCCCGCTTTTCCTGTTTTCCTAGCATATCACCTCTGGAGCATGATAAGACACTGTTTTCTCTGCCTGGAATTTTCCTCTCACCATTTGCCTAATGTTCAATGTACCTTTCACAGGACCAACTTTCCCTGACACTAAAGAGCGGGTTGGAACCAGCTGACCATGCTCTAGCTTACCTTGTACTTTTTCGTTCCACTCTTTGTACCAGTTAAATACTTGTAGAATTGATTAATGCTTATATCTCCAACTAGAATGTCAGGGCAACAAAGACAGATTCTCTGCTCTGTTTACTGCTGCAGCCTTATCCTAAAGCGGTTAGATAATAAATATTTGCTCATCGTCTGAATGGGTGACCTGCTTTGCTGATTCAAGGGTTTCAGACTCCGGGGCTGGATATGTAGCTCAGTTAATGGACTGTTTATCTAGTATGAGCAAAGCTTTGGGTTCCATCTCTAGCACTGGCGTAAAAAGGGTTCTCATATCTAAGACCTATTAAACTCAACCCAGAAACCTGATTTTGAAAGCATGGTGTGTGCTCACTGGTAATCCCAGCCCTCCTGAGGCTGGGGAAGGATTACAAATTGGAAGTCAGCCCGAGATACATACTGAGATTGTCTCAAATTTAAACAAAATAACACACAAAACAGGTCTATCTCAGAGCTAGGTGATAAGCAAACCACAAACTCGAATGGCCACCAAACCAAAAAGTGCCGTTTAATTAATTTATAGAGTAGTTACATGGTTGATAAAGAAACAGCCCAGAGAGATGGAACTTTTTTTTTTTTTTTTTGGTTTTTCGAGACAGGGTTTCTCTGTAGCTTTGGAGCCTGTCCTGGAACTAGCTCTTGTAGACTAGGCTGGTCTCGAACTCAGAGAGATCTGCCTGCCTTTGCCTCCCAAGTGCTGGGATTAAAGGCACTTGCCACCACCGCCCAGCTGAGATAGAACATTTTAAATAATATTTGATAATAAAATAAAACACAAGGCTTTTCTCCCTCCCTCCTTTTTTTCTTTCTTTCAGAGAGTGTAATCATGGAACCCAGGCTCCCCTTAGACTCATGTCCCTCCATTCTTGTATTTTTTTGCTCCTGATTAAAAAAGATGCCTTCAAATTATAAACTAGTTCCTCTCAACACATTGGAGAAGAAAACAGGCATTATGTTGTCTATTTAGAATTCTTGAGATCTTGTGTTTGAGACAGTCTCACACTGAAGCTCTGGCTGGACTGGAACTCAATGTGTCATCTAAGGGTGACCTCAGACTCAATATTCCTGCCTCAGCCTCTCTTGTGTTGTCCACAAAGGCGACATACAATGGAATAACTAATTATTTAAATAATTTTAATTAGATGCAAGATATTTCCAAGCAGCTGGGCATGAACTGGACACCCATCATTTCACTACTTGGAAGGCTGAGGCATTAGGATAATCATGAGACTGGGTTACAAAAATGAGAGTCTTTCTCAAAAAACTTAAATAAAATTAGTTTGCAATATCACCCAATAAAGTTAAATAATAGTTTCAGTTAAATAACAGAAATGTAGTATCTTTTTCACTGGGCGGTGGTGGTGCACGCCTTTAATCCCAGCACTCAGGAGGCAGAGGCAGGCAAATCTCTGTGAGTTCGAGGCCAGCCTGGTCTACAGAGCTAGTTCCAGGACAGGCTCCAAAGCTACAGAGAAAGCCTGTCTCAAAAAACCAAAAAGGAAAGAAAGAAAGAAAGACCGAAATCTCGACAAGTGCTGGTGTACACTTTTAATCTCTACTATAATTGATAAAAAAGAAGAGAAGAGCTGGAGAGATGGCTTAGCAGTTAAGAGCACTTTTTATCCAGAGGACTTGGGTCAATTCCAGAGGATAGGATGTCTTTTCTGACCTTTGCAGGCCCAGGAATGCATATGGTGGCCATACACATATGCAGGCAAAACATTCATACAGATAAATCTTTTTATAAAAGAAAAGGGAGAAGGAAAGGCATGTCTTGAGGTACGGGAGTTTAAAAAATGAAAAAAGTTCAACATCATTAGGCATCAAAGAAATGAAGGTCAAAACTACATTGAGACACCATTTTACCCTACTCAGAATAGCTACCACACCAAATTCTGTTGAGGCTGTGGAAAAACAGACACCTTCACAGATTGTTGGTAGAAACGTACACTGACAGAGTCACCATGGACCCAGTTTGAGGATTCCTCAAAAGGTTTCAAACAGAACTAACATGTGACCCAGCTGCCCAATTACTGAATATATCCATGAAAACCTGAAGTCAACAAATACCAGGGAGTTCCTTGCACCTCCAAGCTTTCACAATAACCAAGATACGGAGACAGCCTAGAGGTCCACCAGCAGACAGATAAAGAAAATGTGGGCCAGGGAGCTGTCCCAGCATGGAAAAGCCCAGTCAGATCCATGACCTGAGATAGGTTCCCTGGAGCCACACAGTACAAAGCGGACTGACTCCCACAACGTGTCTTCTGACCTCTACACTTGTGCCTTGGGCACGTGGTTAAGCTCACGAGGAAAAAAAGAATTTAAAAAATGAGATCTATCTATATAGATGTGAGTTTTAATTATCCATAGAGAAGAATAAAATTATGTCATTAGCAAGAAATGAATGGCATCAGAAGCCATTATGTAAGCTAAATAAGTAGGCTCAAAAGACAAGCACTACATATCTCTCTCATATGGAGAATCTGGATTTATATGTACACACTTGCATACATTCAGATGAGAAAATAGAAAGGGAACTAGGCGAGAGTGAAAGGCTCTAAAGGGAGGGGTGAGGAGTAAACAAGAAAGTAATGGAGGGAGGAAAGAGAAACATCACATTTTTTTCCTATAAAGAACATGTGTATGTGTGTGTTCATGTATATGTCATGAAGGCAGCAGCAGGGCTGTTTGGGGAAAGATGGGGAGCAGTAAGAGGTGGGGAGGAGGGAGAGGGGAGGTAATGTGGTCAAACATGAGCAAAGTATGGTGATACATGGATCTGAGAATGACACAATAAAACCCATTATGCTGTATGTGAACTAAAATGTTCATTTTAAAAAAGGAGAGAAAATGGCCGGGCGATGGTGGCGCACGCCTTTAATCCCAGCACTCGGAAGGCAGAGGCAGGCAGATCTCTGTGAGTTTGAGACCAGCCTGGTCTACAGAGCTAGTTCCAGGACAGGCTCCAAAGCCACAGAGAAACCCTGTCTCGAA